>NW_007728001.1:26240-27293 GCF_000696425.1 Galeopterus variegatus | reverse complement strand
TAGGTTTGATAGCCTACCCCTCACCACTTCTTTGTGTTTATTAGTTCCTTTGTACATAAATGCTTTATGAATGACCCTAATTGGAATATTTAAACAGTTTCTGATTGGAAGTCTGGCTAATATATCCCACTGTATATTATTTTTGATAATGCCTTCTCTCTCTTACACAATTGCCTGTTTTTGCCTTTGCCCTCATTTAGGTAAACAGGAGGCTCAGTTGGTGAAATTCTAAAGCACTCTCTTTCCACCTTTGACAGGGCAGTCCCCTTTTTTTGTTTCTGTGCACTGAGATTCTGTATAAGAGTTGATTTGAAATTAGGGGTTGAACAATAAAAAAAGTGAAAATCAGTAACTGCAAGGAAAAAAATTTTTAAAAATTAGAAAGTCTTGAACTCTTTTTAATAGTGTTTAAGGCTTTTTAAAGGTCTGGCAACTGTCTTTATTTTCAGCCCTCATCCTAAGCCTTCTTGGGCTTTTAACTTCCTGGGATCATAAATGTTCTCTCCCATGTCAGTGTCTTAGCATGTATTTTAACAGACATGTTTCACCTAACTAACTCCCACTCATCCTTTAGGCCTTAACCTAATTTTTATCTAAGGGTAGTTTTTTCCCAATTCCCCTTTCTGACCTGCCTCCTACCTGTACACATATTACTGAAATTCCCTTTTAATGGTTTTTATAGCATCCTGTACTTTCCGTTCATAGCATTTATGACTTGAATTGTGTAGTTATTTGTCCAATTATTCAATATCTGCCATCTGTAAGGGGTAACTGTCATTGCTATATTCTCAGTATCTAGCATGCATGCATACATTTATTCAACAAATAAAAGGGAAGGGAGAAGGATTGGAAAATCTGTTTGGAGGAGTGTGATACAGATTTTAGGGCTATTAGAATTCTTTACAGTTTTGAGTGGGGCCATCCCCTTTTAATTTCAGTTGATGAAAAACCAGTGTATCCTCTTTTTAGAGAAATCTTATTTGGTTATGTTCCTCCTCAAGTTTAATGGAACGTTGATTGTTAAATACCCTTGAATCAGTGTACTCAAAAAAA
>NW_007728001.1:22455-26037 GCF_000696425.1 Galeopterus variegatus | reverse complement strand
CTCCTCAAGTTTAATGGAACGTTGATTGTTAAATACCCTTGAATCAGTGTACTCAAAAAAAAAATAAAAAGTGCTATACTCATTTTTATGACTGCATAATGAAGATTACTTAAAACATTTTGGGGGCAACAATTTTAAACTCACAGAAAAGTTACAAGTACAGGACAAAGAGCTTTTTGTTTTGAGTAGTTTGAGAATAGCTTGTTAGTATGGTGCTCCATTGCCCCTAAATACTGTGATTTATATTTTCTAGAAACAAGTACATTCTGCTGTGTAACAACATAATCATCAAAGTTAGCATTGATATGTTGCTAGCATCTATTCCTCAAATTCAAGTTTGCCAGTTATTCCAATAGCTTTTTAGGAAAAGGAACCAGTTCAGAAACATTTAGATATCATGTCTCCTTAGCCTTCTTCAGTCTGGAGCGGTTCCTCAGTCTTCCCATGACTTTACTTGGCCTTGTTACTTTTTAAGATAAGAAAGTTATTTTGAAGAATTTCTCTCAAGATGGGTATGTTTAATGTTTCCTCATGATTAGATTCAGGTAATACACTAAAGATGACTTTTTTTAAAAGACAACTTTTTGAAGGCAGTAGCTTCCTATTTATTTATTTACTTTTTAAAAAGATGACAGGTAAGGGGATCGTAACTCTTGACTTGTTGTCAGCACCACGCTCTCCCAAGTGAGCTAACTGGCCATCCCTATGTAGGGATCCGAACCCATGGCCTTGGTATTATCAGCACCGTTTGCCAGTTATTCCAATAGCTTTTTAGGAAAAGGAACCAGTTCAGAAACATTTAGATATCATGTCTCCTTAGCCTTCTTCAGTCTGGAGCGGTTCCTCAGTCTTCCCATGACTTTACTTGGCCTTGTTACTTTTTAAGATAAGAAAGTTATTTTGAAGAATTTCTCTCAAGATGGGTATGTTTAATGTTTCCTCATGATTAGATTCAGGTAATACACTAAAGATGACTTTTTTTAAAAGACAACTTTTTGAAGGCAGTAGCTTCCTATTTATTTATTTACTTTTTAAAAAGATGACAGGTAAGGGGATCGTAACTCTTGACTTGTTGTCAGCACCACGCTCTCCCAAGTGAGCTAACTGGCCATCCCTATGTAGGGATCCGAACCCATGGCCTTGGTGTTATCAGCACCACACTCTCCTGAGTGAGCCACAGGCTGGCCCTTCCTATTTAAAAATGATTCCCATTCTAATTTTTTGTTTTGTTTCTTTGTTTTTGTTTTTGTCAATTGCCAGTACAGGGCTCAAATCCTGGACCTTGGTTCATTCCTAATTTTTCAAAAAAATTTTTTTCACTTTATATTCTAAATCTTTTTCTAAGTGATTTTAGTTTGGGGCTTGTGAATCTATAATCTTTAAAGCTAGAGAAAACCTATTAAAGAACTGGCACACACATCAAGGTAATAACATCCCCAAATATACTTTAGAAGAGTCTACCAAAGCTTATTGTCATAGGAATTTTTTCAACTAATAAGGAATAATTTATTTTGCTAGAATTTGTCTTTTAGACCATTTTTGATTGAAAAATTCTTTTGCTCCGCATTGTAAGTGGTACTTGAGAATTAAGGCAAAAATAAGTATATTTAATTATAGCAGAACTTATCTCTAAGGTAGCCCTCTTGGTTAAAAACAAATGGTACACATTTCTTCTCTCAGTTTTAGATCTGGAATAATTTAGAAAGCCAAATGAAGGCAGTCAGGCCCACTGTTCTAAGCCTATTCTTAGATTTCTGTTTTTTTCTCTTTAGCTGGTTTCCTTTCTAACAACCTGCAGTTTTATGTACAATTGCATGTGTTCATTTTTTCTAATGTTCCCCCTGTTCCCTAAGCTTGGCATGTAAGCAACTTCTCAGATACTTTTGGTTCATTCTTTTTGAAGAGCAAAGTGTAAATTATAAAGCCTTCATTGGAGGCTTTATATTTAAATGCATTAAAAAGTATTTTTGATAAAACATAGCATTATTACAGAATAAAGGATCCCCTTCCTCTAGGAATTTTTTTGATTATTTCAATATTATTATATTAATATATTCTATATTAGTGTATAGAATATATTTTTTCCATTCTTCTACTTGCAACTTTTTAAAAAAGATTTGTCTCTTCTAAGCATATAACTTCAAGACAATACAGTGTGATATTTATTTTAATGGGACATTTATTACATTTATATTTAATGTAGTTTTTGATACATTTGAATTCAGATGAACCACTATTATTTTGTGTTTTCTCTTCATGTCATCTATTCTGTTTTCTCTCCTTTCGTACTTTCTTTTGGATTAACGTTCTTTAGAGTCTTTATTATGTATGTCCATGCATATGTGTCATATATGTGCACATGTATGTATGCTGACTCTTGCTTGTGGTGAATTGTTTCCTTATGTATTTTATAAATTTTAGTTGTGAACTCTTTTTAAGATCTCATCTTTGAGATCTCTGTGCAGCCTAAGGGATATGCCATTGATAAGCTAGGTTGAAGGTATGAATATATTCCAGTTTTGCCAAGTGTTCTTAGGGATACTGTCATTCCAGGACTATTTATAGTTTTTGAACCTGCAAACTTCATGGAAATATATTACACTTTCTAAGATAATTGTCCCCTTTCCCCAGTGTGTGTGCATTAGTTTCCTGTAGCTGCTGTAACCCCACAAATTTACTGGCTTCAAAAACACCACAACATTATTATCTTACAGGTCTGGAGGACAGAAGTCTGAAATAAGATTTACTGGGTCAAAATTAATATGTAGGTAGGGCTGTGTTCCTTCTGGAGGTTTTTGGGGAGAATCTCTTCTCTTGCCTTTTTCAGCTTGTAGAAGCCTCCTGCATTTTTTAGCTTATGGCCCCTTCCTCCATCTTTGAGTCAGCAATGGCCAGTTGAGTCTTTTTCTCGTCGAACCACTCTCATCAGTACTGACCCTCTTGCCTCCCTCTTTGACTTATAAGGAATCTTATAATTTTATTTGGCCCACCCCAGTAATCCCAGGTAATCTTCCCATCTCAAGATCCTTAATTTAATCACATCTGCAAAGTCCCATTTGCCATATCAGTTCTAACTTCCCACCTTCAGCAAGCCCAAAGGTATGCTTATTTTGTCTTCATGTGGCATGAAAGCTCAAGTCCTATTTATTAGTGGCCAACAGCCTAGAGAGTAGCTGCAGCCTCATTCGTGTTTTCTGCTCTGATTTGTACTCCCGTCTTTCTACTCTTCCTGGATTTTCTTTATTCTCTTTAGCGTTAGACTATGAATTTTAAAAAGTTGCTGTCACAGCATTTTTTATTAAGCATTTTTAGGTAGTATATAGTGGAAGAGTTTTCAGGTTATCTAGTGTACCCTGTTGCCCCAGTTGGCATTCCTTATGTTAGCAAGGTGGTGATGCATTTAATAAGATAAAGTCTGTTATCTTTGTTTTCCTATTATCTTTTAATTTAAATTTCTTTTAATTTGAAAACTTCAATCAAAAAACTTCAGTGAATTTCATCTTTGAAAAGACTTGCTGGTTAAAAAAAACAATTAACAGAGTTAAAAGACAACCAACAGAGTGGGAGAAAATATTTGCAAAA
>NW_007728001.1:15665-20897 GCF_000696425.1 Galeopterus variegatus | reverse complement strand
TTTAGAATCTGCTTGTTATCACTATGCTATAGTACCCTTACTTGCAGACTGAAAATTATTTTCTCTTAGACTTTTAAAGGCAGTAGTCTATTTCTTTTAACTTGTAGTATTGTCATTGAGATGTCTTGATGTGTCTCTGATAACATCAGTTGTATGTAATTTGTCTTTTTCTCTCTGGAAACTTTTAGAATACTTATTCTCTTTAGCTGTCATGTTTTGAAGTTTTACATGGATATAACTTGGTATTGGTCTTTTAAAATTACACTGTGCAGGCACTTGGTGGGCCCTTTTAATTGGAGGTATGCTACTGTATATTCTCTGTTCTCTTTTTCTAGATATTTCATTTAGATATTAGACTTTTTAAATAATATTTTAGTACTCTTTTCCTCCCTAGTTTTCATCTCTGGGAGACTTCCGCAATTTTAAATTTTAGTGTTTCTATTGTTTGTGTTTATTTTAAAAATTAATTATTTTAACTGACACATTGTAAATGTACATATTGTAATTGACACATTGAATTGTACATATTCAATGTTTTGATATATATATGTTGTATAATAGTCGAGTCAGGGTAGTTAGTGTATTCATCAGCTCATGCATTTATCATTTCTTTGTAGTAAGAACATTCAAAAGCCTTTCTTCTAGCTATTATGTAATTTACAAAACTTAACTGTTAATGATAGTCTACTGTGCAGTAGAACACCAGAACTTATTCCTTCTGTCTAACTGAATTTTGTACCTCTTAGCTAATCTTTCTCTATTTTTCCTTCCCCTGCCCCCTTCTACTCTCTGACTCTGTAATATCAACTTTTTTTTTTTTCTAAAGTTCCGCAGATGAATGAGATCCAGTGGTATTTGTCTTTCTTTGCCTGGCTTATTTTACTTAATGTCATCCGGGTTCATTCATGTTGCTGCAAATGACAGGATTTCATTCTTTTTATGGCTGAATAGTGTTCCATTATGTACATATACCACATTTTCTTTTTAATCCATTTGTTGTAGGTTGATTCCATGTCTTGGCTATTATAAATTGTGCTGCAATAAACATGGGAATACCTACTGATTTTGACATACTTATTTCCTTTCCTTTGTATATATAACTAGTAGTGGGATTGCTGGATCATGTGGTACTTCTATTTTTAATTTTTTGAAGATCATTCATACTGTTTTCCGTAATGGCTGTACTACTTTACACTCCCACCAACAGTGTGCAGGTGTTCCTTTTTTTCTGTATTCTCACCAATGCTTGTTTTCTGTCTTTTTGATAATAGCCATTCTAACTGAGGTGAGATGATATGTCCTTGTTGTTCTGATTTGTCTATGCCTGATGATTACTGATGTTGAACATTTTTCATATACCTGTATGTCTTCTTTTGAGAAATGTGTATTAAGATCCTTTGCCTGTTTCTTAATTGGGTTTTGGGGTTTTTTTTTGCTGTTGAATTGTTTAAGTTCCTTATATATTCTTCATATTGACCCCTTGTCAGATATATAATTTGCAAATATTTTCTCCCATTCTGTAGGTTGTCTATTCACTCTGTTAACAGTTACCTATGATATACAAAAACTTTTTAGTTTGATATAATCCCTCTTGTCTACTTTTGCTTTGGTTGCTTGTGCTTTTGAGGTCTTATTTTAAAAATCCTTGCTCAGCCCCATGTTGTGGAGTGTTTCCTCTTTGTTTTCTTCTAGTAGTTCCATAATTTCAGGTTTTACATTGAAGTCTGTAATTCATTTCGAGTTGATTTTCGCATATGATGAAAGGTAGGGGTCTAGTCCCATTCTTCTGCATGTGGATATGCAGTTTTCCCACCACCATTTATTGAAGAGGACTGTCTTTTCCCCAATATGTATTCTTGGCATCTTTGTCTAAGATTAGTTGGTTGGAGGCATGTGAATTTATTTCTGGGCTTAATATTCTATTCCATTGGTCTGTGTGTCTTTTTTTATTCCATATCATGCAGTTTTGGTTACCATAGGTTTGTAGTATAATTTGAGGTCAGGTAGCATGATGCCTCCATGTTTATTTTAATTTTTACTTTTCTTTTTAATTTTCAAGAGTGTTCTTGTCCTTAGTTCCTTTTTAATAAAAATTCTTATTTTATTAATGGATTTGTTGTGGGGTTTTTTTGCATATAAATTCTTTTTCTTATTTTTATTTTTTTGAGTATTCCTCTATTCCCTGCGAAATATTTTTTCCAAGTTTTTTTTTCTGAACTTAAATGTTTTAATTTTTTTTTCCCTCCACCTCTTATGAGGTTTTTTTTCCACCTCTTACCTGAAATAGTGAGGTAATCCTTGGCTGTCTGTTTATATTTAAGAATGAGAGACTTAAATGCTTAAGTAGAAACTCTTCAAGTATGTGATAGAGACTATCAGTTGGTGGGGTGATACAGCTGTGAGCCAGGGGTGCCTCCAGTTTTCAATATATGGAAGTCTTTTCTCTGGTGCCATTCTGTATCTGCAGTAGTGAATCTTTTAATTTTCTTTTATGACAGTTGCATTCATGAGGGGAGCTGGCATTCTGAGAACATGTTGAGTGGAAGAACTGGGAACTCCAGTTTCGTGTATAGACATTCAATTCTCTAGCTTTTAGCTATTTTCCTTACTTTTCAAATACAGTTATATTGAGATATAATTAAACTGTCATATAATTCATCCATTTAAAGTGTACAACTCATTGGCTTTTGGTATATTTACAAAGTTATGTATCCATCACCACAATCATTTTTAGAACCTTTTCATTACCTCCAAAAGAAACCCTTAACGCCTTGGCTATCACTCCTGAATGTCTACATCTGCTTTCCACCCAGCCTTAAGCAACTGGTAATCTGTTTTTTGTCTCTATAGATTAGCCTGTTCTGGATGTTTTATGTTAATGCAATCATAAAATATGTGGTCCTTTGTGATGGCTTCTTTTACTTTGCGTGATGTTTTCAAGATTCATCCATGGTGTAGCATGTATTAGTACTTCCATCCTTTTTAATGCCAAATAATATTCTATTATATAGATAGAACATGTTTTTTTATCCATTCATCAGTTGATAGAAATTTGGGTTTTTTTCGCTTTTTGGCTATTATGACTAATGCTGATATGAACATTTGTGTACAAGTTTTATGTGGACATGTGTTTTCAATTGTGATGGTTATACACCTAGGAGTAGAATTGTTGGATCATATGGTAATTCTGTGTTTAACCATTTAAGGAACTGCTGACTGTTTTTCAAAGTGGCTGTACCATTTTACGTTCCACCAGCAGTGTGTGCGGGTTGCTGTTTCTCTACATTCTTATAAACACTTTTTAAATCTTTTTTTAAATAATAGCCATCCTATTGAGTGTAAAGTGATACCTCATCGTGGTTCCTCATTTTTGTAGTCTATAGAACCTGGTGATTTCAAATTCTGAGCCTCTCCTCTGAGCCCTTTCCCTTTAGGATAAATTGCCTTGCTTTGTGCAGGTGTTTTAGGTTCTAATTTTTTTTTTTCTTTTTTTGGCAGCTAGCCAGTGCGGGGATCCAAACCCTTGACTTTGGTGTTATCAGCACCTTGCTCTAAATGAGTGAGCTAACTTGCCAGCCCATATGTGGTTTTTTCTTTTTTGTTGTTTTTTTCCCCAGGGTGGCTGGTACAGGAAACTGAATCCTTTACCTTGATGTTGTAAACCTATGCTCTAACAAACTGAGCAAACTGGCCAAGCCCTGTCTTAGGTTCTAGCATCTTCTATTCTGATCATTTAGCTACCTTGCCTTCCAAATGAAGATTTGCTTTCTGATATCCGAAGATTTATTGAAAGTTCTTGTCCACTGATTCTTTTCCTTATCTGAGGGGAAAAAAAACTGTCATCTTCTATTCTGATCATTTAGCTACCTTGCCTTCCAAATGAAGATTTGCTTTCTGATATCCAAAGATTTATTGAAAGTTCTTGTCCACTGATTCTTTTCCTTATCTGAGGGGAAAAAAAACTGTATATGTATGTGTGTGTATGTATGTACTGGACCTGTCACTAACACTTTGGCTAATGTTTTAGTACCACCCAGTGACATTTTTCTCTCCTCCTGGCCTGTGTAAGAATATAAGACAAACTATAGAACACTCCAAGTGGTAATTATATATGTACACATATATACCCACACACGTATATATAAATTCTTTGGCAGTCATTTTGGTGAAGTCTTGAGGGGGAGAGACATCAGTGTGTAATCAATCCTCAAAATTTAATCCAGAGTACTAACTTGTACTTTTAAATATCCTCTCAGTATGATTATCCCCAAATGTGGCCATTACTTGTGAGAAGAATTATAGGACTAAAAATACTTCTAGATGAAGAAAGAAATAAGCTCAGAAAGAGCTTCTATTGAGTTTAATCCAAATCCTTTCAAAGTATTGGATTTGAATCTTCTTTTTTGATGATACTGATTTGCACTTTTTGTTATGTATTGTAATATAGGTGGGGTATCTTAAACGAACTAAGAATTTCTATTTATAAGATTGCTAATAAGAATTATACTTACTATTGATTGTAAGCTTTTAAATCTCATCTGTATGGTAACAAAACTGAGGCGTAGGGTGGTTTAAATCTCATCTGTATGGTAATGAAACTGAGGCATAGGGTGGTCAAGTTCACACAGTTAGTAAATGGTAGAGTCAACTTTTGTTTATTTTTATTTTTATTTCTGGCAGCAAACCCTTGACCTTAATGTTATAACACCATGCTCTAACCAACTGAACTAAATGGCCAGCCCCTGAGAGTCAGCTTTTAAATTCTTACAGTTTGGTTCCTGAGCCTGTATTCTTAGTAATTAGACTATACTGCCTTATATTTCTAGAGAAATTAAGTATGTTATGTTTTTAAGGAGGGACATACTCTCATGAAATATTAAAACAAATGTTAATTCTTAGTTAAGGAGTAGTAGGTTGAAGAATAAGTACAAATTTACTACCTGATGTTTAAAAGATAAACTGTGATCTACTGTTCTCTTAAAAATTCATTTTTAGCTTAGATCCTAGTTTGGATCAAAAATGATTATCACTAAATTAGCACAAAATCTGTCTTCTTGAGGTGTAAGTATAATTACTATGTGGAGTGCTTGATAGTTTGTCTTATATTTTTAAGCAGGCTGGGAGGAGACAGACAAACATCATTGGATGGTACTAAAACATTAGGCATGGGCCAAAGTGTTAGTGACAGATCCAATTTTTCCCAGGATAAAATATTTCAGAATAATTCTGACC
>NW_007728001.1:13500-14206 GCF_000696425.1 Galeopterus variegatus | reverse complement strand
GGGCGGGAGCGCCGCTGCGCTTCCCAAGCGGCGCACTATCCAGTGCGCCACTGGCCGGCCCCAAGTATTTCTATTTTCATTCGATAGTTTTTTTGGGTTATTTTTTTAGCAAACTTTTTTGTGTTTTTACTTATATACAAGGTTCTTTGCTTGAAACCCTTAATCTTCATGCAGTGGAAGTAAGGAGAGTAGGTCTTCAAATATGATAGTGTAGAAAATATGTGAAACATTAAGTGACATTGCTGTCATACTTCTTTCCTGTCTGCCTTTCTGTCTTTTGATCATTAGGAAGGGTTTCCCCAAAGTGACAAGGGAGAGGAAGGAGAACACAATTAAAACAACATTTGTATACAGGGGTTTTAAATAAGCATATCTTAAAAGATAATTTAAAAATATTGTCTACTTATGAAATTTATTATTTTATGTCCACATTTGTTTTAGAAAATAATGCTTTCTTATATATTTAAGAGGAAATTTAGAGGATTGCTTTTGTAGTATTTTTTTTTTTTTTGTCCTTTTTGAGACCGGCTGCACGGCGCTCAGCCAGGGAGTGCTGTGAGCGCACTGGTCATCCCTATATAGGATCCAAACCCGCGGCGGGAGCGCTGCTGTGCTCCCAGCACGGCACTCTCCCGAGTGCGCCATGGGCTCGGCCCGCTTTTGTAGTATTTTAATTATTACTTTAGAATTTTTGCTTACCACGAAA
>NW_007728001.1:2616-12862 GCF_000696425.1 Galeopterus variegatus | reverse complement strand
ATAGGATCCGAACCCGCGGCGGGAGCGCTGCTGTGCTCCCAGCACGGCACTCTCCCGAGTGCGCCACGGGCTCGGCCCGCTTTTGTAGTATTTTAATTATTACTTTAGAATTTTTGCTTACCACGAAATTTATTTGAATTATTCAGCTCCCAATCTGCTCATATCATAAATGCCCTGCATGACCCTTGAAAAAGAAATTGTCAAGTTTGGTTTTCTAATTTCATAGTCTTTTCTTTAATGCTTAATGAGTAGAGTTAACTTATTTTTATTCATGCTATTTTAGCTTTTCTCTAATCTCTGAGCAGATGTTATATTTTCATACCTCTTTGCGTTTGCTTATGCTGTTCCATGTGCTTGAATTTTTCTCTTCTCACCATTCTTTTTTCTTCTCTTTGATCTGCCATATATGGCTGGCTAAAATGAGATTTCCTTTTGTGGAGTCTTTTGATGCAGTTCCAGGAATATTAATCATTCTTTTCTCTGTGCTCTGTTTGTACTTTGCATACAAATAAAGACTTCTAAAAAATTTATCTCATTTAATACATTCAAAAGAATAAATAAATGTAATATATGTTATAGCATATGTAATAATAAATCAAATACCTCTGAATCCACCACCAAAACTGAGATCTAGAAAATGATCAATTCTAATTATTTTTTTACCTGTGTGCTTCTCTTCATGCCCTGATGAGAATGTTTATTATTCTTTTGCCCTTGAAAAATTTTTGTCACATATGTGTATTCTTAAACAATTATTGCTTGCTCTTGCTTGTGTTTGAGTTTTATAAAAATGGATTCATGCTGTATGTACTCTAGCATGGCTTGCGTTTTTTATTCAGCATTATAATTTAAAGATTTATCTATATTGCATATAGATAATTCATAGTAATTTGTTCATTCTCATTAATATATAATATTTCAAGTATAAATATGCCATTTACATTTAATGGATCTGAAGTTGTTTTCTTCCCTGTGGTGTGAGGTAGGGAACATTTTCAGTGTTTCTGTATGGCAAACCAATAGCTCTAGTCAAGTAATACGGTCTTTACCACTGTGCCATCACTGTAAGATACCAAGTTTCTTAAAAGCGTGAGTTTGTTTCTGAGTTCTTTTTCTGTTATATTGGTCCATTTACTTAACCCTGTGTAAGAACTCTACTGTCTTATTTGCTATTGCTTTATAATAAATCTCAATAGGCAAGTTACCTACCTCCATTCCATTTTTTTTTTAAAACCATGTTTTAGCATTTTTTCATCTTTGCACTTCCATATACGATATACATTTTTTTTTTCTTTTCTTTTTTTGGCAGTTTGCTGGTGTGGGGATCTGAACCATTTGCCTTGGTGCCTTGGTGTTATCAGCACCATGCTCTAACCATGTGAGCTAACTGGCCAGCCCCTCATATACATTTTTTTGTTTTGGGGTTTTTTTTTTGGCAGTTGGCTGGCACAGGGATTGAACCCTGGACCTCTCATACGTGTTTTTAAACCATGAAAAACTCTCATTGGGATTTTTATTGGGATGCATCAAAGCTCTATATCTATTTGGGAAGACTTGGCATCAATACTACACTAGAAGGGAGTGGGACAGTTGGGTATATGTGGTTGTGAGTAGATGAGAGTGTGTTCTACCTGGCTTTGAAGGCCATATAATTTTTTTTCCAGATTTCTCATTTAAACTTGTTTCATTTTTTTTTTTATAACTAGAAGTAAAATATATAATTGGATAGAGGAGAGAGTTTTTTTGAGTTTTATTCAGGCTGTTCTAGTAATTTTTACAGATAAAATTATTTCTGTTGATTATTTTATGTTTCCTGTTGCCATTATTCTCTCTCACAACTCTTGATATTATTTTTACTTGTTATTTGAGTCTGTCAGAAGAGTTTTTTAGTTGTATTATATTGGCTCAAGATTATGCCTCTTATGTTACCTAAATTCAGAGATTTTTGTTGCCTTTGTATTAGACTACTGCAGCTATGTCTGTTACCAGCCCATTGCAGTGCAAGTTCATTTTATGTGCTGAAAATACAGTGTAAAATAATAAAATTCAGAAAATTATCTTTAAAATGTGAAGACTTCCTTTAACTTAAAAAAATTTGTGAGCCATTACATCATTTCAGAACTGGACAAGGGAGTTGTTAAACTGTTTATTTTATTGTTATTTGATGTTTAGCCAGTAAACAAAAACATTGTTCTTTGTTAAACTTAGTTCTTGAATTTTGTGAGCTTTGAATTATATAATGTCTTCAGGAAGGTACTCATGCCTTAAAGAATGATCCCCCTGTACATGTTTATTTTATCTATTATTTCCAAATTCGTATCATATGTACAGTTGACCCTTGAACAATATGGGTGCTAGAGGCACCAACCACCTGCCTCCTGCGTTAGAAAATCTGTGAATAACTTTTAACTCCTCCAAAACTTAACTAATAGACTACTGTTGACCAGAAGCCTTACCAATAACATAAACAGTTGATTAACACACATTTTGTATGTTATATGTATTATATACTGTATTATTACAATAAAGTAAGCTAGAGAAAAGAAAATGTTACCAAGAAAATCATAAAATCTCCAAAAAATTTTCCAATATATTTATTGAAAAAAATCTGTATATAAGTAGATATACCCAATTCAAATCTATGTTGTTCAAGGGTCAAGTGTGTTCTGTTTTAACTTTGTCACTTCTCCCTCAGGAGCTGACTCATCAAGCATGGTCTTCATTTATGAGAAATTTTGGTTTCTGTCTTCTCTTTAATTGGTAATTCTGATATCTACAGCTGTAAGATACACTCTTTTAAAAATGAATTTTGATCTTTAGGACTTGTTTACCTTGGAATCATTGAATTTTCAACTTGCCAGGACCTTAGTACTTATTCAACTGTTTCTGTAGGAGTCCTACAAAATCCTATTGCTAGTGGCAAAACTGGAGATTTGAACTTAATTGACAAAATAAAAAATAATTCACACTTATATTTTGAATGCATATATGTCCATGTTTTCATAGAAATACTTTATCTTAATTGCAGGGTTGTAGATTGGATAGTTTGATAAACAAGATTCAGATTTGGTTAAAATTTTTTTAGTACCTTTTTGTATCAAGCAGTGTTATAGGTTCTAATATTATCCTGTCTACATTTTATATAAGCAAAATTGAATCATAATGAGTTAAAGCTTGTATAAAATTTCACAGGTATTAAGTGAAAGAGCTAGTATTCAATCCTAGGGTTTCTGATTTCAAGTTTGCATGCTGTTTGTTTTTTGGGGGCAGCTGGTCAGTACAGGGATCTGAATCCTTGACTTTGTTGTTATAACACTGTTTTCTAACCAACGGAGCTAACTGGCTAGCCCCCTGCTTTTTTTTTTTTTTTTTTTTAAATCCAGTGGGCCTAAGGATTGCTGTAGGGGAGCCACCTGGGCCTTCTAGTCCCTCCCAGTTAGGGAAATTCTGATTTTTGTCTCTATTAAGATTAAAAACTAATTTTCTTTATATGAAACTGTTACTTTTGGTATCTAAAGATGAAGAAAAAAGCGTGGAAGTAAGGAAATTGAAGTATGAGAAAGAATTAGCCTCCCTGAAAAAGCTAACTCTTGCTTGGTGAACAACATATGCATGCTGTTACACAAATGTTCCAAACCGTTCTCCTTCTCCTACCCACTTTATTTGCTCACCCTGCCATATGGAGGGTTGTGCATTGCTGGACGGGTTGTGATTTGGACTTTCATGATTCAGAATTGGGGGAATGGGGAGGTAGTAGACCCAGAGGAGAATTTTTCAAGTAATTTGAAGTAGTGTCCTGAGTAGTTCTACAGTGTGTGTGGGCAGTAAGAAAGATGGAAAAAGATGATTTTAAGAAGGAGAGTCGTGGACTCCATGATGTTTGAGAAAAATAGGGAAAGAACTTAAACCATTTTGAATTTGTTTCTCTTCAAGACTGGGGACCATGTGGGATACTCTTTAATAGAGTTTAAGCAGGTGAGACATACAACTCTTTTCTTTTTTGTTAAATTCTTGTTTTGTATTCTGGATTTTTGGATTTTGTTTTCTCAAGTTTCCTTTTTTTTTTTTTTGGTAAAGATCACCATGATTTATACCGTAGAGAACATATTGGATGCAGGTGTTGGAAGGCTATTGCAATAGCCAGGATTAGAGATCATAGTAGAGTGACTAGGATTAAAGCGTTGGAAATAGAAGGAAACAGATTTCTGTATTTAAAGGTAAACGTGACAAAATTTAGTGATATTGGATAGAAAGTAAATGCTAGATATCTGACTTAATAGGGAACTGAAATAGGCACATTAAAATAGGGTTGAGTAGACTATGTATTTGATTTTGGGCACATTCACTTTCAGATATCACCGAAATATCCTAGAGGAATGTCAGTTGTATATATGAATCTGCAGCTTGGAGGAGAAGTCTTGAATAGATATAGAAAAGTTTATGTGTGTATAAATGGTAATTTAAGCCTGAATGTGGGCAAGTTTGCCAATGAGAGGTTATAAAGAGGAAAGCGCCTAAAACTATACCTGGAGGGTACTGTATCTGTAAGATAACCTTGCAGAGGAGACAGAGAATGAATGTTCAGGGAAGGTAGAAGCAAACCAGGGTGAGTGTTGGTCTATCTTTTTCACCTTCAAATGAAATCTTAATATTTTCCCTTCTATGGAGTTATGGATTTCTAAACTTAATTCAAAGAGGTCATAAGAATAGTGGGACCCTTAAGCTACCAGTGCTTTTCTACGTAGGCTTTTCCCAGTGGACATATTCTCTGGAGCTTATGAGCATTCATAGTACAGATGTAAAATATCTACACCAATTACAGTCATGTGAGGCATAACGATGTTTCCGTTAACAATGAACCACATACACAGTAGTGGTTCCATAAAATTATAATGGCTATACCATCTAGGTTTGTGTAAGTATACTGTGTGATGTTCACCCAATGATGAAATTGCCTCATGACTCATTTTTCAGACGGCATCCCTGTGTTAAGTGATGTATAACTGTATAATCAGCTATGGAAGCCACAACAGTAGTACATTGAGTGGGTCCAAAAAGCCCCACCCACAAGATCATATTAGCTTCCCTTCCCCACTGTGAACACTACGCAGACCTCAGCAATTGAAAGCAGGTGACTTATCTTTCCATAAGATGGGTATGAAGGTGACTTGGGCTCCTGTATCCAACAGAGCCATAAAGTTTTGAGTCCACCTCCTTCCCAAAGTTATCTCACATACCCAGATATGTTAGCGGTCTTCATTCTCCTTTGGGAACTTGGAGAACTTGGTCCCATCCCTAATCATCTTTCTCTTTAAAACAGCTGATGTCGAGATATGGGGGAGGTTGGAAAAGAGCAGTTCTGCACCAGTCAAGAAGGGACATTTACTTTCAGTTTTGAGGGGTGCTGTAGCTGAATGCTGATCAGCCTAATAAACCTACAATGTTGCTGATCCACCCAAAGCCCTCCCTATATTTTGTGCCAAGATCATCATTACTGACAGCATCCATTTCCCTTTGGGAACACCTTGGTTCAACAGCTATAGCCACATTGCTTTCTAGTGGGGGCATTAGGTTTTGTACTCTTTAGATAGCTTGGGCTTTATCTGCACAGTGGTGTTATTTTTTAAGAGTCCACCTTCTTTTGGCGGCTGGCTGGTACGGAGATCCCTACCCTTGGACCTTGGTGTTATAAGGCTGTGTTCTAACCAATTGAGTTAACTAGCCAGCTAGGGGTCCACCTTAATGTGGGCTATTTGCTGCTCCATTGTCAAGAAAATGTCTCTTAAATTCTTAATTTCAGTGCTAGGGCTAGGAAGTTTTCTAAGGCTCCAGGGGTGACAGCAACAATTATCTAGATTCTTTGAGTTCATTTCTCATTCTCCTGTGAATCACCTTCATCAGCTTTTTAAACCCAGTCCAGTGTAGTAGGAGCCTATAAACTGGTTAGTGCCCAAGGGAGTTTGTCTCAGGGAAATTTCCCCAAGAGGGCCAAAGCTCTCTTATAGCAGACATGACCCATTCCCAAAAAGTGCTGAGGCCCTTTACTGTCATCTCAGAAGGATTGACTGTTGACAAGATTGGCTGCAGGAGAAGCTGAGCACCAAGATAGCCAGCTGTTGCCATTCTTCTTATGTACCAAGCATTACATGCCATACTGCCCCTTCATTTTCCAAGCAAACCATCCAAATTTCTAAATATTTGTCTTGTTCTGCCTACAGTGGTTGCAAATTTTTCTGCTTTAACACTCAGTGTAGATGCATGTCTCTGTAACTGTTATTCAGAAGGGGTCAGAATCTTATGTGCTTTCCTGTCCCTCTTCCAGACAAATCTTAGTACTCGTTGTTCATGGGGCAAACCTGCTGATGATGACAGCATAGGGAGTAAGTCCTCCGATCTGGAGGATAGTTGGCAATAACCAGGACATCATTCAGGCTGTTGCCTTTGAATCTACCTAGTTACTAGTTCTTAGCCTGAAACTACCTTTTCATTTCAGCCTTATTAACAGATAATGAAGTAGAGAACCATTCATTGCCTGGTTGACCATGCAATTTGGTTAACATGTTCACTAAGGATTCTCATGGACTTTTCTGAATTCCTGGTATCCGATCTTTTCTTCCATTTCTAGAAAGCTTTATCTTTTCCGGCATTCTATCCTCCTTGCCAAAACTGTCAAAAATTGTGAAGGGTCTGAGATTTTATCCTCGCTAGCTAACAAGTTAGCCTACCATAATTTCATAAATTCTGATGGAAGACATCAGACTCCTTGGTCAGAGACAAGGAGTCCTCATCCTTGGTCCTCATCATTACTCATGGCAATAGCAGTAGCCAGAGTGTCAACATTTGTGGTAGATAACTGAGCCCCAGTTTCCACAGGGTACTGCAAAGAGAGCCAGGTGATGCCTGCATACACAGTTGGGTGTATTCCAGGAAGGGACTCCTAGTTTAGGGGACCAGATCTTTTATAATGGGCAGTAAACCTTTTTTTTTTTTTTGTCTTTTTCCGTGTCTGGCAACGGATCGCAACCCTCAGTGTTGCCCCCGTACCGGACCGGGGACCGGCAACGGGATTGCAACCCTCGGTGTTGCTCCCGCGCCTCGCTCAGCCAGTGAGAGGGAACCGGTCCGTATGTGGGATCCGAACCCTCGGGCGGGAGTGCCGCCGCGCTTCCCAAGCGGGGCACTATCCAGTGCGCCACCGGGCCGGCCCGGGGCAGTAAACCTTTTTGACTTTTGCCTTGGAGGACTATATTATCTTTATACTGGACAATAAACAAACCTGCCTTTTTATTTTCCAATGACACACTGTATTTTCTAAAGCTGTCTACTATATAAAAATCCAGAACAAAGGAGTTAGTGCATCTTCCTGCAAGATGTACAGAAATTCTAGTCTCCCATGGAGAGGTGCTTCCTTCCACCTTGTTTTGGAGTTGGGATAGCATTTTTGATTACATATTCTTTCCCAATCAATTTAAAACTTCTGGCAAAATGATAGAATCTTAATATGTTTGTTTGAAGCATAACATTAAGCTGTTCTTTTCTCTGACAATACCTGTTTCCCCCTTTTTCTTGCTTCAGTTTTGTTCAGATCCTGGCCTTTTCTCACATAGACTACCATAATTGCCTCCTAACAGGTCTCACTGTCTGTAGTCTTATTCCTTCTATCTTCAATACCTCTGACAGAGAGATCTTCTTAAAATGCAGATATGATCATGTCATTCAATTTAAATTTGTCATTGGTTCCCCATTACTATTAGGACAAAGTTTAAATTGTTGAGCAGTTGTGTGTAATTATTTCTCATATACTAACTACTATCCAACTTTTAGATGTTGGCAA
This sequence comes from Galeopterus variegatus, assembly GCF_000696425.1. NCBI lineage: Eukaryota > Metazoa > Chordata > Mammalia > Dermoptera > Cynocephalidae > Galeopterus > Galeopterus variegatus. The sequence continues at coordinate 5,028 of NW_007728001.1, read as the reverse complement.
TTAAATAAATATTTTTAAAAAGCCCTGTAGACCACTATAGGTAGGCTCACCAAATAGGTGTATAGGCTGCTTGTTGCCAGTTTGTAACCTCTGCTCTTATTTTTTTCTTTCATGCTTTGTCTGTAGTGTGCAGTTCTTTCTGCCTTTAATAATTTCCATATCTGCCTCTTATACTCATATTCATCCTTTAAAACTTACCTACTCAGTAAAGCCTTTAAGTGAACCCTTTTCAACTTATTTAGATTCCTTGCTTTGAACACCTTTATAGTAATTTCAGATAAACTGCATGTGTCACTGTGGCACTCATTGTGTTGTAATTACTCATTTTCTTTTTGGTCTCTCTTACCACCACAGAAAGTTTAAGTTACTCAGAACAAAACTCCTGTGCCCTTCCACATGTACTAAATCTTTAGGAAAGAAAATTGCTTTCCTCAGAATTATTTTAGAATCAAATTCATTAAATTAGTTGGTGCTTTTAATCACCTTTAGATATTCCCTGCTTTGAGCCTTCAGGATATTAATTAGCTTAATTTTAAAGGGAAAGATATAGTATTCATTGGAAAATAGACATGAGTTGCAGTCCCTATAGTTCAACTTATAGTCCAATATTTATGGACATCATATATATTATTTACAATGCCAAATAATATTTTCTTGCTTTGTTCAAATTTATAATACAGACCGTGGATATTCATAAAGAGAAAGTGGCTCGAAGAGAGATTGGTATTTTGACAACAAATAAGAATACATCAAGAACTCACAAAATAATAGCACCTGCAAACATGGAACGCCCTGTAAGGTATATTCGGAAGCCTATCGACTACACAGTTCTGGATGATGTGGGCCATGGTGTCAAGGTAAGCATTTTATATTACATTAACAAACTAATTTGCATATCTAGTAAATATTTTGGAAAGGAAATATGGTGGTAAAGATAATTTTCTTAATTAATAGTCTCTTTAGCTAGTAACTAGCATTATTCTTTTCATAGAATATTTAACATTAATTATGTATTTTACTAAGCTTGGGACAGAATTTTACCTGTCAAATAGGCTATATTCAAAAGATGTTAAAACTTGAAATGACTGTTTATTAAATAAGCCATTTTAATCCTAGACTAGTATTATAAGTTTGTGTTGTGAAAGTCATGTCTTGCTTTTACTACTGAATAAATATTTCAAAACAAAGAATTTATATGCTTCCCAAAATTGGTTTAGAAAGTCATTTATAAATATTTTTATCCTTTTATTCCTAAATATGTATATATATTTGTGCACCTGCGTGTATGTGGATGTAATTCCAGCAACTTATAAAAAAATTAAAATGGTATGTAATTTTGTTCTGTGTAACCACCCGCCCCTCCCCCTTTCCCCCCAAACATTGTACACAGGCATGCTTTTAGGAGAGAGATTATTTGTTGTCCATGTCCATTTCTAAGCATAGCTGAAGTAACTGATCTTGAAGGATATCTGTAGTCTGTCAGTTTTTTTGGTACTTGTGGGTCATTTTGCAAGCATCTGGAATGACCTAAATTCTTTACACCTCTCTGCTCGGACTAAACTATTCCTCTGAGATGTGGTACTATGGTCCCTTTCTTAGAGGACATTATTTGATTTTGTTTTTGGTCTTCAGAATATTTTATGGTAATTTTAAAGGAGTGAGCTAGAATCCTGAGGCTTTTGTAGCTGGTTGACCTGACTAGTGCTGCTTCTGGATCTGTTGTAGTATGAATTTTCTGGGGTGCCTGGATGAGAGAGGGGTATAGCTGACAACGTTTATCTTTATTCTTCTCTTTTCTGAGACCATTTGAATCTCCCCTTCACGTTCTTGCTCGGAAGTTATATGTAAAGTTGGAACACTGCAAATGTAGAGGAGACTACTTGTTTGTTCCTGTATTTTTATCAAGGGGTGTGGCTAGAGGGTAAATTTAATTTTAACTTAAGATATTTTAGACTAAATCTATGGGGTTTCAACTTTGAGAGTCTGGGAAAAACCTCTTTTGTATTATTACCTGCCTTGGGATTTTGTGTGTGTGTGTGTGTGTGTGTGTATGCACATGCACACACACATGCACACACACGTACACACAATGGGTCTTCAAAAAGTTCATGGAAAGATATGTGTTATCTTTTAATTCTATTTTTCTGTGAACTTTTTGATGTACCCTCATATACATTTACTTGTATATAAGACACACTCAGTAGCTTTTCCCCCTAAAGCAATACATACTAGTTAGAAAAGCTGTCATTGTCTTAGAAGTGAATATCCTCCATTGTCTCATCCCTCCACAAATAATTGTGTTTAACAGTTTAAGACGTAGTACTTAGCAGAGTATAAGATGCATACAAATTTTTTTTTTTTGGTCCTTTTTGAGACCGGCCGCACTGCGCTCAGCCAGTGAGCGCACCGGTC
>NW_007728001.1:0-2095 GCF_000696425.1 Galeopterus variegatus | reverse complement strand
ATTAATATATTTTTGGCGAGTAGGGTGGGTGGTCTGTCAGAACAATATATCTTCGAATCTGCTATGTGCATATTTGTCTATTATTTTGTTTCTGTGATATATGAAGGTACTTCAAAAAGCTTGTGAAAAAATGGAATTAAAAGATAATATGAATCTTTCCATGAACTTTTTGAAGTACCCTTGTACAAACACACACACACACACACACACAAGTATTTTTGTTTTCCAGTAGTCTTATTGCTGTTTTACTTCCCTAGTTTTATGATTTCTCTAGAATTTCATTGTTGGCTTAAATATTTTTAGAGGATTATTAGAGGTGCATGAAGGTTAGAGATTTGGGTAGTAGTTAATGAACAAATGCCAGGGGCAAAATTATGAGAAGGAAAAGTTTAATTCTAAAATTAGTGTTTTAGTGTAGGGAGACACTACTTATAGCTCTAGAATTTTTTTTTTAATCCTTTGTCTACTTTTCTATTTAGAGGTTTGTTTTCTTACTGACTTTTAAGAATCCTTTTTTCTGTTAAGGAAATTAGCTCATATATTTCCTCTTATTGCTGCTTGGCTTTTGATTTTGATGTTTTGGTGTTTAAAAACATATAAAGTTAAGAAAAATTATATCTAAATATGTTAGTATTCTTCTTATAGCTACCAGGTTTTATGCTTAAGGTTTTCACGCTCCAACATTAATATTCCATCATATTTTCTTATTTTTTGATGTAAATTTTAGTGTTTGGGTATTTGTATTTGGTATATGTGGGTTTCATTTAAATAGTATTTACTGTGCTAATGTATTTTGTGCTATGAAATAAATGGTACATATAAGCTTAGTAGGAATTAAAAATATGGAAAAAATATCCTGCAGTAAGTCTGGTGTGATTTTTGGAAACAGTGTAAGGTATGAGTAAGAAAATCCCAGTGTAGAGAAACTACTAGAACATAGCATAAAGGAGGATGAAAAGGAGGTGATGATGATCTTTGCAAGTGAGCACAAGGTTTCAGAGTAAGCTGGAGTAGGAAAGGCTTGAATACCTAGCTGGGAAGTTTAAATTATTTTTGATAAACAGTAATAATAATTAACAGCTTTATAGCCTGGTTTGTAATTTACAAAGGACTTTACACACACACACACACACACACACAAAACAAAAATTTATAAATTTTTGTTTGCTTGTTTTTAAGCTTCAGAAAGGCCAGGTGATCTAGAAGTTATTACATTTTATTAGTGGTATTAAAGATAAACTTAGGCACTTTAAAATTTTAAGGAGTTTATTTGAACAGACAGTGATTCATGAATCCAACAGCTCCAGGCCACAGGGGGGATGAGGGGGAAGTTCAAAGTAGCAAACAAAGAAAATTGATTGGTTATAGATTAGTTGGCAGTTTCTTTCTTTCTTTTTTTTTTTTAAAGATGTCTGGTAAGGGGATCTTAACCCTTGATGTTGTCAGCACCACGCTCTTCCAAGTGAGCTAACTGGCCATACCTATATAGGGATCCAAACCTGTGGCCTTGGCGTTATCAGTACCATATTCTCCCAAGTGAGCCACGGGCTGGCCCCTTAGTTGGCAGTTTCTGATTGGTTAATTTACTCTGAATTGGGATTTGGTTTGCTTAGGTAGGAACCTACAACGCTGGAGCCAGGGCTGCCTCAGCTTAATGGCCTACCAATTAATTTTTTTTAACCTTTATAATATTTACACAGGAATGATTTTTTTTAAAAAGTTTCAATTTTATTAAGCAGAGGAATGAGCTATTGAATCATTTCAAAGAAATAGCCTTACAGACATTTATAGTATGTATAGTATGAAAAGGTATGATCTACTTAGGGATAGAAGATAAGGAGGAATCATTGTTTTCAACCTAAATTCCAGGAAAATGGTAAAATTACTCATCCATAAATGTAAATGCTAAGGACCTGAAGCGAGATCTTAAGGAAATAAAAAGCAGCCTTGTTTTGGATGTATTTTGGACACATGTAAGTGGAAAAGTTTTGTAGGTTGCTAACAGTTATATTTTGAGCTGTAAAATATAGAGATTATTTTCTTTTTTTTTTTTTTCCTTTTTGTCTTTTTTCGTGTCCGGCAACGGATTGCAACC
>NW_007728000.1:388982-399081 GCF_000696425.1 Galeopterus variegatus | reverse complement strand
CTGGATATCAATATGCAGGAGAATGAAACTAGACCCATACCTTTCACCATATACTAAAGTCAACTCAAAATGGATTAAAGAATTAAATATACACCCTGAAACAATAAAACTTCCTAAAGAAAACATAGGAGAAACACTTCAGGAAATAGGACTGGATACAAACTCCATGAATATGACCCCAAAAGCACGGACAACCAAAGAAAAAATAAACAAATGGGATTATATCAAAGTAAAGAGCTTCTGCACAGCAAAAGAAACAGTTAACAGAGTTAAAAGACAACCAACAGGGGCCGAACCCGTGGCTTACTTGGGAGAGTGCAGCGCTGGGAGCATAGCGGCGCTGCGCTGCGAGCACTGTGGCTGCTGGTTCGAATCCTATATAGGGATGGCCGGTGTGCTCACTGGCTGAGCGTGGTGTGGGCAACACCAAGCCAAGGGTTATGATCTCCTTACCAGACACACACACACACACACACACACACACATACACACAAACCGGGGGGGGGGGGCGGGGAGAAGACATAACAAGAACAGGTCCTTTAAGTTGATATGACAAGCAAACAGAAAGGACATTGTTGGGTGGGAGGGAAGAGAGGGAGGAGGGAGGGAGGTTTCGGTAATGGGCCACAATAATCAACCACATCATATATCGACAAAGTAAAATTAAAAAAAAAAATCACGGGTGTTCCAAAAGGTGAAGAAAAATAAAAAGGCATTGAAAACATATTCAGTGAAATAATACTTGAAAACTTCACTGGTATTGGTTGAGAAATGGATTTCCAAATTCAAGAAACTCAAAGATCCCCAAATGGATTCAATACAAAAATGTCCTCTCAGAGATACATTGTAGTTAAACTTGCAAAAGTCAAAGACAAAAAGAAAATCCTAAAATCAGCAAGAGAAAAACATCAAGTCACAATAGAGGACTCCCAATCAGGAAACTAACAGCAGACTTCTCAGCAGAAACCCTACAGGCCAGAAGAGAATGGGATGATATATTTAAAGCACTAAAGAAAACAAACAAATAAATGAAAAAATAAAACTGCCAGCCAAGAATACTATACCCAGCAAGGCTATCCTTCAGATATGAAAGAGATATAGTGTATTTCCCAGATAAACAAAAACTATGGGAATTCAGTGCCACATGATGAACCTTACAAGAGACTCTAAAGGGAGTTCTTCACCTTGAATCATAAATAAACAAATAAATTAATTACCACCATAAATACACTAGGAAGAGCAAATACCATTGATAGAACACATAAGCAAATGAGAAAGAGGAAAAACCTATACCATACTACCTCAAAAAACTAACAAACTCTGAAGTCAAAGAGCAACAGGAAAAGAAAGGAACAAACGATACTTAAAACAACTACACAAAAGCAATTAAATGACAGGAATTAGAAAATACCTTTCAATAGCAATGCTAAATGTTAGTGGATTGAACTCCCCACTCAAAAGACATCAAGTGGCTGGCTGGATTAAAAAACTAGACCTAACTATATGCTACCTACGAGAAAAACAACTTGCCTGTAAAGACTCTCACAGGCTAATAGTAAAAGAATGGGAGAAGATATACCATGCAAATGGAAACACCACCAAGGCTGCTGGCTTATATCTTCCAAAGCAACGGTTCCTGTAGCACCTGCCAATTTAGCCATGGAAGTAAGCCCATGGAGGGCCCCTTAGGCCTGTTCCCCAAAACTATCCTGTCTTCCTAGGCCTCTGGGCTTGTGATGGTAGTGGATATCTCAAAGTTCACTTAAATGCCTTAAAGGTCTCTTAAAACATACTTTTGGGGCCGGCCCGGTGGCGCACTGGAGAGTGCGCCGCTTGGGAGTGTGGTGGCGCTCCCGCCGAGGGTTCGGATCCCATGTGGAGACCGGTTCCCGCTCACTGGCTGAGCGCGGTGAGGGCGCAACACCGAGGGTTGCGATCCCGTTACCGGTCAGTAAAAAAGACAAAAAGGAAAAAAACAAAACAAACAAACAAAAAAACATACTTTTGATAACCCCTTTCTTCTGTACTAATCTCCTTAGCAGAGGGTCACTGGGTTACACCCTTGGTTTCTTCTCCCAAAGACATCTTTTCACTCTTTACATGGCCAGGCTGGGAGTTTTCCAATTTTTTGCCCTCTGCTTTCTTTTTTTTTTTTTTTTTGTCCTTTTTGAGACCGGCCGCACTGTGCTCAGCCAGTGAGCGCTGTGAGCGCACCGGTCATCCCTATATAGGATCCGAACCCGCGGCAAGAGCGCTGCTGCGCTGCTGCGCTCCCAGTGCCGCACTCTCCCGAGTGCGCCATGGGCTCGGCCCCCTCTGCTTTCTTTTTAATTATAAATTATAGCTTTATAACATTTCTTTTCTGCCATAACTCAGTGTAGGCTGTTGCAAGTATCCACACAGCTGCCCAAATGCTGTGCTGCTTAGAAGTTTCTTTCACCAAACACTCTGGTTCAAAACTCCTAAGTTCTGCATTCCATAAAGCTTTCTGGCATACACACAATTCAGCCAAGTTCTTTGCTGGTTCATAACAAGGTTGATCACTGCCCCAATTTCAAATAAGCTCCTTCTTATTTACATCTAAGACTTTTTCAGATGTATGTCTTTTACTATCCATATTTCTATCAGCATTCTGGTCACCACCTTTTATTTAACCAGTCTCTATGTCATTCCAAGCCTTCCCTGGTCTTCTTGTATTCTAAGCCTTCACCAGAATCCAGTCTTATTCTAGCCTGCTCCTCCAAATTTTTCCAGCCTCTGCCTATAACTAGTTATAAAGCACTTCCACATTTTTGGGTATTTGTCATGAGCAACACCTCACTTCTTAGTACAAACTTTCTGTATTAGTATGTTGTATTTTGCTTATAATAGAATACTCGAAACTGGGTAAATTATAAAGAAATAGAATTAATTTCTTACAGTGCCAGAAGCTGGAAAGTACAAAGTCCAGGGAACACATCTGGTGAGGGCCTTTTCTTGGTGGTGACTCTACAGTGATACAGGGTGTCACTCGGTGAAGGGGTGACCAAGACAGAGAACTCTTCACTTGCTCTCCTTTTAAAGCCATCAGAATGACACCCATCACCATCCATTAAACCATCAAATTACTACTCCATTAATGAATCAGTAAATTCACAAAGGTACAGTCCTCACAATCTGATCACCTCTTTACAGTCCCACCTTCCAATTATCATAATATAATTACACACTGTCAACACTGTTACTGTGGGGATTAAGTTCCAATATGTGAACCTTTGTGGGACACCTTCAACCCATAGTATAGTCAAATTGTCAAACCTCAAAGAAAAGGAGAAAATCTGAATAGTAACAAGAGAGAAGCAACTCATCTGTACTAGTGATCCTCAGCAAGATTAAGAACAGACTTCTGATCAGAAGCCAAGGAATTGAGAAGTCAATGGGATTGCATTCTTAAAGTTATGAAAGAAAAATCTTCATCCAAGAATTCCATATCTAGCAAAACTGTCAAGAATGAAGGAGAAATTAAGGTAGTTTCAGATAAGCAAAAGCTAAGGGAGTTAATTACCAGTAGAATTGCCCTATAAGAAATGCTAAAAGGAGTTCTTCAGGCTAAATGAAAGAACATTAGATGGTAAATCAAAGATGTAAGAAAAATGAAGAACAATAGTAAAGGTAATTTCATAGGTAAATACATATTATTGTACTTTTGGTTTTGTTTGCAACTCCTGTTTTTCCTATATAAGAGGAAACTGCATAATATAATAACTATAAATCTATGTTAATGGTCATATGACGTATGAAGATATAATCTGTGACAATAGTATAAAGGGGAAGGAATGAAGATTCATAGGAACAGAGTGTTTATCCACGTCAAAAAATAAAATTACAACAAATTTAGTTAAATGATCTAATCAGCTTTTCTTTTTAAACATTTTTTTCAGTCATTCTTTTGCTAGTTTGTTTTTGTTTGCTTGCAGCTGGTCAGTACAGGGATCAAACCCTGGACTTGGTGGTATCAGCACCATGTTCTAACGAACTGAGCTAACCAGCCAGCCCTTAAGTCTATTTGGCTTTTATTAGCAATTCATGAATTGAGGTATCTCCTCTAAAAATATAGAAAAGGTGTGCTGATGAGTGGAGCTAAGGAGGTTGGTTTTATAGGCAGAAAGGGCCTGAAGAAAGCAGAAACAGGGAACAAAAGTGGATTAACATCAGGTTAGTACAGGTTACCTTCCTTGTAAGGTAAAAGGTAAAGGAGAGGGAACGTCCTTATCAAGCCAGCTACAACTGGCCTGTTTGAGTATTTGGTTATTCTTGCTCTCTCCTGATTTCTTATAAGCTCAGATAAATAACTTAGTTTCAGTTTGTTGATACGGAACTTTAGCATGAGTGACTCCATTTTGGTTTGGTCTACTGGGCCCTAGCGTAGGAGCTCAGTCCAAATCAATTGCCTCCTAGAAATTTTATTTAGCAACTCTCCTCTTTTGGTAAGGCTCTCACCAAGGTGAGAGTGTAACCAAAAATTAGGATATTAGTGCTGAAAGAAAGTGATCTGAGATGCTGGGTACATTCAAGCTTTATTAAAGGAAGAAAATCTGCTGGGCTGTGCTCAAAGTAGCAGGCAGCCCAGGGCTGCCCTGAAAAGGGGACAGCACCAGGTGTGGGGGTGGTAGAGCTTACATAGTGCACCAAGGGCTGGCTGATACCATCAAGTAGGGTCATTATGCTAATGTGGATCGGGGTGGAGAACTGTGTCCTTGCAGAAGTAAAAGGGGTTTCTGTTTAAGTCAGGAGGCTTCTTGTAAAGCGAAGAGGGGAGGGGAGGGGAGGGGAGGAGGTGGGTGGCACCATTTTGTACTTGGGCTTGTCTAAAGTGGCACTGGTTATGTTGCAGATCTATTAAGTGCTACTCTCAGTTACCATCATTTTGGGTTCTCAATCTTAACACATCTTTCATAAGTTACTACGTCATCATCAAGTGTTTGAGTTTTTGTCAGCGCAGCAGGAAAGAGGTCATTTGGTATTCAGCAGATGGCTACATACAAGCATTTAAAGCTATTGAAAGACTACAGGGCACCAGAGAGATTACTATTATGACCATGAGGAGGATAATACCAAGAGTTTGGAGTATGCTCCTTAATCAAGGACCCTACAAGCCAAACCAACTAAAACTGAATAGATCAAAGATAAGCCAGATGAGAAATCCACTCTTTTTAGTGAAAATAAGTGGGTGTAGGAATCTGACTGTATAAAAGGGGCCACTAGTACAATTTGAAGAAGCAGTTGCATTGGAGGTGTTGCTAAAGTTAGCCAGTGCATGGTCTAAAGGATCTCTCAGGTCTTGTAAAGATTTGGGTTTGGAATGACAAATCCAACACTCTGTCAAGCTACCTGCAGAATCTACTGATTGTGAAATTTCTAATTATAGCATTTTCCTGGTAAGCAAAATAGGTAGGCATAAGCAAGGAAAAATTAAGAGGGATTAGAGTCTCATTATCATGTCTCATTATCTGATGTCTTGGGAAAAGCTGTCCATAGTGTGAAATCATCAACTTCTCCCAATTCATAACTTGAATGTAAAGTGTTTCAGTGAACTTGCTGAGTGGTCCACACATCAAGTATGAAGATTGCCCCTTGAAATTTACATTGAGTTGTCCACCTCCAGCTTGTATGGGCTTCAGTAACAGAGCAGTTCTTGTTCTTAGTGATTCCAAGTCAGAAAAGTGGGAGAAAATGGGAAATATGAGTTTAGAGAACTGTAGCCAGATATTGGAGAAACCTAGAATTCAGGATCCAGTCTAGTCTATAGGTAAATAACAAAAAACCTATTTATTTTTAATTTTTTAAAGTTTATTAATTAATATTATTTTTCTACATTCTATGATTTTGTTGTGGAGCAGTTGGGGGAGGGAAGGAGGGAATGGAGGGGAAGGAAATAGGGTAGGAGAAAGAAGGAGGAGGGGTGGGGTTGAGGCCTGTGGCACCCCCCTCATTCCTGTAGGGGAGACTAAGGGGCTTCCAGCGGTGGCTTGGTCATTGCTGGGCTGGGTGCAGAAGTCAGGGGTGTGTGGCTGAGGCCCTTGCTGCTCCACCACCCAGCTTGGGAGCCCGGGATGTTTCCTGTGGTGGCTCGGTGGTCACTGCTGGGCTGGTTGCAGGTGTCAGTGGGGCATGGCCAAGGCCTGAGGCCCCCACCACCCTGGGTTGGGAGCCTGCAGTGCTTCCTGTGGTGGCTTGGTGGTTGTCCCTGGGCTGGCTGTGGGTGTCAGGGGGCATGGCTGAGGTCCCCAGCCCTCCCTGGCTTGGTATCCCAGATGACTCTTTGGTCCTTCTAGGTTTTATAGGTGTTCTTTGGTGATATGAGACCTTTACTAGTTAACATCAAACTGTATCTGGTCTGTGGGCATTTTGTTTTTTCTTTCAGTGTCCTTCTAGGTTTTATAGGTGTTCTTTGCTGGTGTTAGATCTTCACTTGTTAATATCAGAACTTTGTCTCTAATCTGAGTTTTTAAAAAATTTTCCTTTCAGTTCTGTGTTGGATTACTTGCTATTCCCACCACTTAAACTGTGCACTGGAACTAATTTGTTGTTCTTTGCTTACTTCTAAAATGGGGGAACTTCCTGTGGGGACCAGTACTTGAGCTCTGTGGTTGAGCTAAAGTGTTGTTTTGCTGCTGTTTCCCTGGGGAAGGCTTTTTGTGTAGCTCAAGTTTTAATGGCTGACTTTATAGGTACTCCCAGCTCTCATGAGATCTGGTACACCTGGGTTGTGTAGAAATTCTGGTCCAGGCCTGAGTCTTTTCAGCAAACTACACCCCCTGCAGATCTGTATTACTGACCAGTCTCCACTGAGTGTTCCTGTGCTGACTGGGGGGCAGATCAGCTGTCCTTGCTGTGTCCCAACGATTTCCCAGTGGGCCCTTCTCCCCTACTACCCACACTCCAAACACTTCCTGGTTCTTTCTTTTTCTCATCATGGCTTCTCCCACCTTCACGAACTCTGTAGGTCTCTCCTCCCTTCCCCTGAGCTCTAGCTGCCCCAGCTTGGCTGTCATTGCTTTTTAAGGGTTGTAAATTGGTTGAGGTGGGAGAGAGTGATGCTGGGGGCCGTCTATTCTGTCATCCTGACTGGAAGCCAAATAACAAAAAACTTGAGAACAATAAACAAGTATACTATATAAACAAGTATACTATATAGAAACAGATATACTATAGTTTTCTTTTGAAACAATGTTTTCTTTCTACTGTCACCCTATTTTTATCAAAGATAATCACAGTAATACTAATTTATTTGCAAAATGACTTTAGTCTCATTAACATGGTCTGATTATGCACATAAGTGTAGTTAGAATAGTGATGAACTATATAGGGTCTTTTTAAGTCTGCTTAGCTGAAACTTTTTATAAGGAATCTCAGATTGGATTCTTAAAAGCCTCTTGAGGCTAGGATGCCATACCAAGAACTTGCCATCAGATTGTGTCTTATGTTATATATAAAGATTTGAGTGAATTGCTCTCTTCTTGAGGTTCTCAAAATATCTCGAGGTTCCTGGGCCTGCCAGGAAGTGACACTTTTTTACTTAGTTTAAGCTAGGTATTCTGTGTACATTCTCAAATAATGACATTTCAGTCTAACTCTTGGTAATATAACCAATGTTTGCAATTGTGTCCTGTTATAAACAGAACATATTCTTATGGAATGTATGCATATAACTATCTTATCATAATATAAGAATATCCACAAATAACTTTCAAATTCTAAGGGATCAGGTAGGAAAAAAAAAGTAATAATTTTATCTTTTTTAGAAAGATATACTTTACCAAATTGTTTTAAGCTATAGAAAGCTTAAAAAGAAAAGTTTCCGTAAGTCCAGAAAACATTAAAGAGGTCATTAAAAATTTTTTTTTCATCATTTCATTTGGCCCTACATACTTAGTTCATTTTGCTTGATGTTGGGTTATCAGTTTATGAACCAATGAGTTTCTTATTAGATTTCTGGAAGTTCTTCCCAGTTCAATGATACGATCTTAAAGTTATCAGAAACTTGTACTTGTTGGTGTCCTTTCCATGAATTTCCTTGAAGATGAAAACACATTACAGTGTCTTGCAAAAGCTTTCAGGAGAGCATCAAGGTAAAACAACAGGACTTGAAGTGCTCAGAGTTAAAAATCAGATGAGGCTGACCAGTTAGCTCAGTTAGTTAGAGTGCGGCCTTATAACACCAAGGTCATGGGTTCAGATCCCCGTACCAGTCAGTCACCAAAACCAAAACAAACAAAAATTGTATGAGAGTTCATTATGCAATTGACAGCAAAATTTTGTTATTTCTGTGACATACAACATTTTAACATAATAATCTTAATTATGACTGATAACATTATACCATGACATCAGATTTCCAGGAATTCTCACAATTTCTGGAACACATATTATTATGGATTGAACTGTGTCCCCCAAAAGTTTAATGTGTTGGAGGTTTGGTCCCCAATGTGACAGTGTTAAGAGGGTGGAAAGTCTTGTTATGGTAATTGAAAGATGGTGCCTTGAAGAGGTGATTCTATTGTAGGACCATTCCCTAGTGAATGGATTAGTAATGGTGGTCAGGGATGTGGTCCAGAGGGCTTTAAAAGGAGAACACACGAAGAATCTCTCTTTCTCTGCTCCTCCATTTTCTGCCATGTGAGACCCTGCATTGCTGTAAAGCCACCACCAAAGAAGACAATTCTCATGAGATGTGTTCCCTGGACTTTGGACTTCCCAGCCCCTGAAACTGTAAACAATAAATTTCATTTTCTTATGAATCACCCAGTTCCAGGTATTTTGTTATAAGCAACAGAAATGGACTAATACACATATTAATATCAAATCTTTAAAAATATAACTCAAAGAAGGTTAAACATAGGGCTGGCCTGTGGCTCACTCAGGAGAGTGCGGTGCTGATAACACCAAGGCACGGGTTTGGATCCTATATAGGGATGGCCGGTTCACTCACTGGCTGAGCGTGGTGCTGACAACACCAAGCCAAGGGTTAAGATCCCCTTACTGGTCATCTTTAAAAAAAAAAAAAAGTTAAACATAATTTCTTATGGACTGATAATATTTACCATTCAGTTTTTTTTTTGGCAGCTGGCTGGTACAAGGACCAAACTATGGACTTTGGTGGTATCAGCACCATGTCTAACCAACTGAGCTACCAGCCAGCCCTCCATGCAAATTTAACATATCAAATAAGTCTAATTAGCTCAATATCTCTCTTTTTATAAGAAGAGAGAACAAATTATTTTGAGATGCTCCAGGGCGGGTGGAGTTGAGGGGGAGGGGCACAGTCCTCTGGAACATCCCAAAGTTAGTATAAGGTCAAAAGAACTGAATTTAAAATTTGATTTTGTGAAGGTATCAAAAATGTCATAGAGGTTTAGAATACTAAGTTATATAGTATACTTCAAAGGCAAATACAGAAAGTTATGGAGTTGTAGAAAAATCTTTAGCTTTTTTAATATTGGGAAGATCCAGTTTTCCTAAGTAATCAAAGACCTAATAAACAACAACACGAAACACAAGAAATTATCTTGATAAAACACAAATATTTGTTTCGTAAGCCGATTACCTAAAAGGTAAAGAAAACCTTTCAACCATGAAAACTTTGTTCTTTTAAGAGACAGAAAACCAGCTTCTAGTTTTGTGCAAATGTACTTTGATATTAAACTCATTTTTAAAGCCCTTATAAAAAATCCACTCAATTTTAGTCAGCTTGACCACACATGAAATTCCTTTCTCTTTCACAAACCTTCTACAACTTTTTCATATTCATTTAGTTTGTCCTATACGTTTCCTCTTTCATATTGTAAAACAACCAGTCATTCTACTTTAGGACAAAAATTACTCTTTTTCCCCCTCTTAACCAAAACACATTCTCATACCTTATAACTTACTTTTCCAAACACGTGCACTAATTTCCTTGCATTTAGAGTTATTTCCCTTATTATTTCTAATAGTTTTAATTATATATATTAATTAGAATTTTTTTTTTTTTTTGTCTTTTTTTTACTGACCGGTAACGGGATCACAACCCTCGGTGTTGCACCCGTACCGGGGACCGGCAACGGGATCGCAACCCTCG
>NW_007728000.1:388265-388664 GCF_000696425.1 Galeopterus variegatus | reverse complement strand
GGGAGCGCCACCGCGCTCCCAAGCAGCGCACTCTCCAGTGCGCCACCGGGCCGGCCCAGAATTTTTAACTCTTAGTAACTTTAATTTCTAGAAGCATGGGCTTTCCCTATACCTTATATAAACAAGATGCCAGAGTATATAAACTTAAACTCATGGTTAGCAATTAATGTTTCAGTATTTTACCTTACTTAGAAATGACTCCGGGCCGGCCCGGTGGCGCACTCAGTAGAGTGCGGCGCTTGGGAGCGTGGTGGCGCTCCCGCTGAGGGTTCGGATCCCATATAGAGACCAGTCCACTCACTGGTTGAGTGTGGTGTGTGCACGACACTGAGGGTTGCGATCCTGTTGCCAGTCGCGGTGCAAGCTCAACACCGAGGGTTGCGATCCCGTTACCGGTCA
>NW_007728000.1:387068-388111 GCF_000696425.1 Galeopterus variegatus | reverse complement strand
CATGAAGGTGGGAGAAACCACGATGAGAGAAAGAAAAAACTGCTCTCAGTGTTTCAGGCTGTGGCCGCTTTAATCCTGGAGCACATGAAGCAGGAGCTGGCAGAAGCTGAGGCTGTGCCCTTTAGATGGAGTTACTTGGAGACAGAAGGGGAGAAGAGGACTTTGGTGGCCCCCAGGACAGCAAGACGGCTAATGGGGTTCCCATGGACCCATGTCAGAGCGAGGAGCCAGAACAGCCGAAAAAGGGGAGCCATTCAGAGGCCAATGAGTCATCGCAAGGGACCAGCTCAGGGCCCATCCCATGGGAAGTATTTGAGGCATGGGTGGTGGGGGAGATGGGGAGAACACTGGGACACAACAAGGACAGCCAATCTGCCCCACAATGAGTTCAGGACCACTCAGAGGAGACTGATCGGGAATGCAGAATTGCATGGGGTGCAGTTCGATGAAAAAACTCAGGCCCAGATCAGAGTTTCTACACAACCCAGGTGCACTGAGTATCTAAGAGAGCTGGAAGTACCTATAAGGTCAACCATTAAACCCTGAGCTGCACAAAAAGCCTTCCCTAGGGAAACAGCAGCAAAGCAGCAATTTAGCTCAACCACACAGCTCAAGTACTGGTTCCCACAGGAAGTTCCCCTGTGTTAGAAATAAGCAAAGGACAAAAATTTAGTTCTGGCCCAGGCACATCAGCAATGCCTTGGGACCCACCAAGGGACATGAGGCATGGAGCCAGGGGCAGGACCCTCACCCACAAGCACTCATACCACCAGCACCTCAGGGCCCCCCCCAAGAACCAGAGGATTGGAGCTGAGGACTGGACCCTACTCCCACATACAGGCACAGCACTCCAGCACCTCGGGGCCTGCCCGAGGACC
Organism: Galeopterus variegatus; assembly: GCF_000696425.1. NCBI lineage: Eukaryota > Metazoa > Chordata > Mammalia > Dermoptera > Cynocephalidae > Galeopterus > Galeopterus variegatus. The sequence goes on along the minus strand of NW_007728000.1, from coordinate 387,233 downwards.
CAACACATGGAGAATGGAACTGGACCCTCCTCCCACAACCAGGAACACTGCACCAACTCCTCAGAACCTGCTCAGGGACCCAGGGTAAAGAGCTGGGGACCAGACCCCCTCCCACAACCAGGCACCCTGTGCCAGCATCCTGGGGCCTGCCCGGGGACCTGGGGT
>NW_007728000.1:376431-386010 GCF_000696425.1 Galeopterus variegatus | reverse complement strand
TGGGGACCAGACCCCCCTCCCACAACCAGGCACCCTGTGCCAGCATCCTGGGGCCTGCCCGGGGACCTGGGGTATGGATCTGGGGACCAGACCCCCCTCCTATAACCAGGCACACCATGCCAGCACATCGGGCCTGCCCTGAGACCTGGAGCATGCAGAAGGGACCAGACCCCCCTCACACAACCTGGCACACCACACCAGCACCTCAAGGCCCACCACGGGACCCACGGTATGGAGCTGGGGACCGGAACCCCCTCCCACAACCAGGCACACTGTGCCAGCACCTTGCGGCCCGTACAGGGACCAGGGTATTGAGAAGGGGACCAGACCCCCTCCCACAACCAGGCACCCCATGCCAGTGCATCAGGCCTGCCCTGGGATGCGGGACATGGAGAAGGGACCGGACCCCCCTCACAACCAGGCACACTGCACCAGCGCATCAGGGCCCTGCCCAGGGGCCTGACGCATGGAGAAGGGGATTGGACCCCCCTCCCACATGCAGGCACACCATGCCAGCGCCTTGGGACCCACCCAGGGACCAGGGGCATGGAGAAGGGGACTGGACCCCCCTCCAACCAGGCACACCATGCCAGCACCTCAGGTCCCACTCGGAGATCTGTGTTATTGAGAAGGGGACCAGATCGCCCTCCCACAACCAGGAACACTGCACCAGTGCCTCGGGGCCTGCTCAGGGACCCAGGGCAAGGTGCCAGGGACCGGACCCCCCTTCTAAACCAGGCACCCTGTGCCAGTGCATCAGGCCTGCCCTGGGACCCAGGGCATGGAGAAGGGGACCAGATCCCCCTCACACAAGCAGGCACACTCAGGGCCTACCCCCATACCCAGGGGTATGGAGCCAGAGACTGGACTGCCCCTCCCACAACCAGGCACACCTTGCCAGCCCCTTGGGGCCCGCCCGGGGATCCGGGGCATGGAGAAGGGGACCAGACCATCTCCCACACCCAGGCACACTGTGCCGGTGCCTCAGGACCCACTTGGAGACCAGGGAATGGAAGTGGGGATCGGACACTCTTCACAACCAGGCACACTGCCAGCACCACAAAGCAGGCCAAATATATCTCTGCCATGTGGGTGGCCCACCTCAGCCACCACGATAACCATGGCTGCCACGAAAGCAGCTAGGTGCCACAACCACCACAGAGATGGTCTGCCAGCCAGTGGAGTGATATGACACAAGGAGAGTCGCCAGCAGAGATAAAGAAAGGAGGAGGATGTCTGTCTCCACAGAGCCCATCTCAGAGTGACGGAAGAGACATCTGCTCTATGATAATATTGGGAGACCTGATCACGCCTCTCAGCATTGGACAAATCATTTGGGCAGCAAATCAAGAGTAACCATTATTCTTTCAGAGGGAGAGAAGAAATCTAGGGTGATTAGAGGGGGGAGGGGGGAGGGAAAGGGGATGGGGAGGGATTGGACAAGGGGCATAAAGAATAATTACGATTTGTAACAATATATATGCTAGTAATATTGATTTAATCAACATATCTCAATGTTGAACCCCCAAAAGATGTATAATCAATTCTGATTCAATAAAATTTTTTAAAAAAATTATGCTTGAATTGCTCATGAAAAATTTCATGAGATATTAAACAAAGCTAGCCATCATCTCAAGTTATTTCCCTGTTAACTATTTTTACAGGACATAGATGTTAGGTAATCACCAAAGCAAGAACCTAATAGTTAAATATATGATTTTTTTGCTAACTCAGAAGACACAGCTGTTTATTATTAAACCAACAGTATTAAATTGGTTTTATTTACCAAAGTTTTACTTAAGTCATGTGAATTTGAAAAGTTTTTGGGTTAGTTTCTATACTTCCATGAGCTTAAAGAATACTTAATTTATATGTGTTCATTTATCTCTAAGGTAATTTGAATAGAGCTCCTTTAAGAGATTTTATGAATTAATTTCGTAATAACATTAAGAGGTTTAAAAAAAAATCACATATAGATAACATAAAAACATACATACGTACATAAACAAATGCAAAGATCTTACAGTTTTCATTGTGCTTTTTCATTTTCCAGTTTTTTTTTTTATTTGCCAGTTTCTAAGTCCCTCCACTTCATACTACCAATCTTTCAATTGCCTATTCTACTGTTATATCAAATTAATACTCTAAGGATTAAGGCTATCTCTCTTCTTCACCCCCTAACCACTTTACCCAATCCAGCAGGGGGTTGAGTCAAAGAACCCTTGCCCTATTGTCAGTTCTTATCTTTTATTGGTTGGCTTGGTATGGTTTAGTCCTTATCTTGACTGACCCGCCTGATCATTTCCCTAAGCAATTTTAAATCAGATTTCTCATTGTAATTCTTGCCATTTGACTTTTAAATTTTCTCCAAACCAGGGTAAAGAGAACAGACTGGTTTGGGGCCTTGTAATGTTGGGGAACAAGAGGCCCCTCTGGCAAGCTCAACCTTTGGTAAGTTAGACCTTTGTTTTAACCCCATCGATGTCCATTTTAATAATCCCATTTTAAATAACCATGTAAAATTTTTCCTCATTAAATTTGCATTTCCAAAAGAATGGCTCCTAGGTAAAACAAGAGTAGAAAATTTATATCTCACAGGCACTGAGTTTAGACTTTCCGTCTCAATACCATCATTTGCAAAAACAAAAAAGGGTGTAGATAAAAGACACCCAATTAAAACAAGATGGTCAACAAAGGTGCCTCTTGTTATACACAGTTTTCAAAATAACTCACTGAATGCCAGAAGGGCATATTTTGGAGAATAATTTAGAAAGACAGGAAGCTTTTCAACTTAGCTTCTGTTTTATTTATTAAAAAAATCAAGTTATTGGGCTTAGGGCAGAGTTCATTGAGGAATAAGGTGGACAAAGCATTTTCTATGCCTGGACTCGGCAGGGATGGCTCTGAGCACAAGAATTTGACCAGGACATGAATAATGCTTGACCTGGGGGCCTTCCTTTTATAAACACTTTAGCTTTCTTTTCATCTTTGGGGTGGGAAGGTAACTAAGCAAAAAGGTTAGTAAACTCAATTTTTCTCATAAATAAGTTGCTTTAGATTTTTATTTGCATTTTGTAAGGAGTCTTTTAAAGAAGGGAAAATTTTTCTTTTTGAATCCTGAAGTCTTTTTTAAGCTTCTGCACAAGTAAAATAGGTGTCCCTGGGTGGGGCTAATTCTGGAGCACTTATTTTTATTTTTTATTTATTTTTATTTTTTTATAAAGATGACCGGTAAGGGGATCTCAACCCTTGGCTTGGTGTTGTCAGCACCACGCTCAGCCAGTGAGCAAACCGGCCATCCCTACATAGGATCCGAACCCGTGGCCCTGGTGTTATCAGCACCGCACTCTACCGAGTGAGCCACGGGCCGGCCTGGAGCACTTATTTTTAAATGTATTTCTTAGATGGACAGTCTTCTCCACTTGGAATGTTTCTCATGAGACTCATAACTCTAGAGCTGAGATAAAAGGCTCAGAGGGTGTATTAGTCTGTTTACGTTGCTTCTAACAAAATACCTGAAACTAGGTGATTTATAAAGAAAATGAAATTATTGCTTACAGTTTCTGAGGCTGAGAATTCCAAAGTCTATCTGCTGGTGGTGACAATGACCCAGGAGTCTCACATTGCAAGATGGTGGAAGCAGGGAGAGCAAAGAAAGAGCAAGAGAGACAGACTCTCCTCTTTTAAAGCCCTCAGAACCACGCCCCTGACCACCATCTCTAATCCATTCACTACTGCACAGTCCTACAACCCAATCACCTCTTCAAGGCTCCACCTTTCAATCACCATAATAGGATTTCCCACCCTCTTAACAGTCACAGTAGGAGCTAAGTTTCTAATCCATAAAACTTGGGGGACACAATTCAGGCTTCAGTGAGTTTTGGGGAGACATAATTCAGTCCACTACAGCGGGTGATCTTGTGTCCAACTAACCTGCTCCATGATCAACCTACCCTTTGAGTGGAGTTTTATTTTCAGGTGGTGGGCACTCTAACAGCTTTTTGGTGCCCTTTTGGTGCTTACTGGTCAAGTTGTGACATGGTTCTGAGATTTCCTTCATCAACTTAGTGAATGTTTTTCCCTACCTTAGTATGCGAGGAAAAGTGAAGAGAACCCAAATCCCTGCAAACTTTTGAAAACTAAAATCACACCTAGAACTGTCACTTATCATAATCGCTATCAGTTGTCTTAAAACTGTGGCCCTTGTTACTGACCCATCGATCACCATCACCTGCCCCCCCACAAAGGACACGTGCCCTCTCACGGCATGAATGAATCATTGGTATCCCAAGGTCATGGTTTCTGTCACAGCACAAACGGTTCTTGGATTCGAAAGCCAAAAAAATAGGGTGTAATGCAAAGTGAGCACAACCCAGTCCTGAGAGGAACTTACAACATCCAGGGCTCCATGAGGACGACAGAAGACCCAAAAGGAGTCAGTGGCACATTCCTTCAGGGTCTCAGGGATCATCAGAAGTCTCCTTCACGTCCCTTCGTAGGTTGCCAGAACTATCAAAAGATAAAATTAGAACAAATTTAACTACACGATCTAATTACTTTTTATTAGCAATTCATGAATAAGAGCATCATCTACTCTAAAAATTTAGAAAAGGTGCTTGATAAGCTGAGCAAAGGAGGTTGGCTTTATATGTTGAAAAAGGGCTGAAGAAAGCAGAAACAGGAAACAAAAAATGCATTGGTCGGCATCAGTTTACTTGAGGTTTCTTTCCTGGTAAGGGTTAAAGCAAAGGATGCTTCCTTACCATACTGGCTAAAACTAGCTAATTTGGGGATTTGGTTATCTGTCTTTCCTGATTTCCTGGGAGGTCAACATAGTTTCAATTTGGTGACATGGAACTTTAGTATGAATGATTTCATTTCGGTTTGGCCTGCTGGGGTTTGGTGAAGGAGCTCAGTCCAAACCAATGAACTCCTATATATTTTATTTAACATATAGTATTGAAACTAAGTTGCTATTATTCAAAGTATATTGTCCCCAAGTTTAGAAAGTTAATTATAATCCCCAATGTAACTCCTAAGAAAATAACTTAAAAAAATATATATGGGAAAGAAGGGAATCAAAAAGTTATCCACAAAAATGTCAACTACAAAAGGCAGTAGTGAAGGAATTAAGGAACAAAAACATAAAAGATGCACAAAAAACAAATAGTTAAATGGCATAAGTAATTCCTTCTTTATTCAGTATAAGTGGATTAAACTAACCTATTAAAGAGAGACTGGCAGATTGAACTAAAAAGAACAACAACAAAAAAAACAGAACACACCTATATACACTGTCTACAAGAGACTTGCTTTAGATATAAAGAAATAAAGAGGTTGTTGAAAATAAAAGAATGAAAAAATATATTCCATGCAAATAATCATCAAAAGAGATAGACTTTAAATGAAAAATGGTTACAAGAGACAAATGACATTTTGTACTGAAAACTCAGTAACAGCAGAAGACTCATTCTTCTCAAGTGCATTTGGAACATTCTCTAGGGCAGACCAAGTGTTAGGCCACAAGACTGAAATCATACACTATCTTTTCCAACTACAATGTAATAAAATGAGAAATGAATAACATAAGGAAAACTAGACAATTCACAAAAATGTGGAAATTAAACAGTCTTAGATAATCAATTGGTCAAAGAAAAAAATCACAAGGGAAATTAGAAAGTACACTGAGACAATGAAAACAAAAACACAACATAACAAAACTTATGGGATGCCTCAAAAGCAGTGGTGCCTCAAAAGCAGTGATGCCAGTACCAGGTTGGGCAGGCAGTTGCTGGGCAGATGTCTTTGCACAAGTATTTTCAGTGTTAGATTGTGATGGCCTTTGTGCAAGACTGTGGTTTTGCAGAGTCCATTGTGATAATTTTTGTTATGGCCTTTCCCCAGTTCTATTCGTCTTTTTGTTAAACACAAGCAATGACATTTGATTCTAAAAACATTCACATTTCCTCTTTTGGATCAAGATCTTTCTCCGAAAGCATTGCCAATTAGTCATCCTGTAATTGGGTTTTGATGTCCCTTGGCACAAGGGACCTGTCCTGGGCTGCTGGTCTGTACCCATGTTGGGGAGTCAGTGTAAAAACCCTTTTGGCCAAATTTGAGAAACAAGGGAGGTTAAAAGGGAGTGGCTCTCAGGCTAGGTCTATCTGAAGTCCATTGCTAAGTTCAATTTTGTTTACCTGGTAGGTATGCTATCATCTCAAAGTGCTGGGTGAGCATTATTCTGTTAGGACTTGTATTTCTGCAAGAATTTAATAAGTAACAGGTTCAAAGTTTAAAAAGAGAAAATACAAAGTAAAATTAATAGCAATATGATAATCCCAGTTTGCATAATGATTTTGATCCATCAACCTAGGCTTAAAGGCTACCAACTGAATAAATCAAACAACCTTTTACCTCTTCAAGTGAAAAAGGTAGACATTAATAGAGTTAAGGGTCTCGTTGATATGGAGTCTTGTTCTAACGTCTTCGGAAAAGCTGTCTACAGTGTGAAACTCAACTTCTGGTTTGTAATTTGAATGCCTCTGGTTATGGCACTGGGCAGTTTGATGAACTTTCTGTGTTGCCCATGTATCAGGCATGAGACTTGCCCCTTAAAATTCATCTAGTTTTATTTTATAGAATTCAGAAACAGAGACGTTTCCATTTTTTCTATGGAAAAAGTTGGATGGGAGGAACGTACAACAAAATCTGTAGTCTAGTCTATAGGTAGAAAACACAAATTCAAATAGAAATGCACAGGTCTACAATCTAATAACAAGTGTAATACAGCTTTTCTCTTAGAAACGTGGCTTTTTCTGTCTACATTAATCATATAGGAATCCCAGACTTGAAAACCTCTTGAGGCTACAAAGCCAAAGCAAGAGATTTTAGATTTTACCTACAGTCTTAATGTTTTGGGGCCTGCCAGGCAGTGACAGTTTTCGTTTAATCACTGTAGGGCTGGGAACCCTTGAAGTCATACATTTTATGTACATTCTCAAATATATTTCAGTGAAAGCTTTGGTAATATAACCAGTGTTTCCAATTGTATCCTATGATAAAGAGAGCAAATTCATATTGAACTTATATAAATAATCATATTACCATAAAAATTATAGGAATACTTACAAATACTTTCAGAATTTTGAAGTTATCAAGTACAGAGAAAAAGCAAATGCTTTCATTTTTTTTTCAGAAAAGTATACTTTATCGAATTGCTGTAAACTACAGATAGCTTAACAGAAAAAATTTCCTTAGATCTAGAAAATAAAACATTTAACAAACAATGTTTTAAATAAAAGCCACAAAAAATTATCTCATCAGTTATTCAACCTCATGTAATTAATTTTTGTTCTGCTTGATCTTAATTAGCAGTTTTATGAACACATCAGTTTCTTATTAGATTTCTGATAATTTTTTATTTTTTTCTATTGATCTTAAAGTTAATAGAAACCTCTATTTAAGAGTACGTGGTAGTCATTCCAGTGAATGATTGCAGATGTCTTAAGAGAAAAATCAAAACTGTGGGTGACAAAGACTTATGGTTAAAAATCTGATGAAAGCTCATTATAATCAGAAATTGACCAGGAAATTTGGTTTTTTCTATTGTATACAGAATTTTAAGATAACAACTAGAATCATGACTGATAGCATCACATCAGGACCATCGGACTTTTAAAAAATTTATATAATCTTTAGAATATGTATATCAATAACATATCTACACAAATATAGCTTCAAAGAAGGTTTAAAATAACAATCAAAATTTATAAGATTTAAAAATTTTTATATAATCTTGTCACATTTATATCAATAACATACCCATAAATGTAACTAAAAGATCTAGTATCACTTACCATTTGACAATATTCCCATACAACTTACCAAACAAGCCCAGTCATTTAATATCTCTGCAAAATGAGAGAGACATCCTTTGAGGCTCTCTAGGGGCCCAACTGGAAAATCCCAAAGACTTAATTTAGAATTTTGATATTGGGGAGGCCTGTCAAAGATGCCAAAGGTTTAAAACACTTGATCAAAACCGAATAATAGGTCAATGTGAAATAATATCCATTCATTTAACCAGAGTGCTAATCAAGGTTTAAAAAGCAATATAGAAAGTTACATGGATAAAAAAATCCCTTAACCTTTTCAAAGTTCAGTTTCCCAAACAATCAAAAAACTAAAAAGGTAAAGAAAAACCTCTTGCAATCTGATTGTTTCTCCTTAGCTCATTTATATATCCTATAAATCAAACCTGATGAAAAGATAGTTTATATTTAATCAGGCACAGGAAAAATGTAACTAAGGATATGAGAGTACACCATATTACAGAGAAACATAAAAGAGAAAACTGGTACCTTGAGCAGGTGAATACATAGTTCTTAGCAACAGCATGGAGTTTCCTGATTACATGGAACAATTCAGACACATCAAGAAAAGCCAAGAGTACAGAATCAAATTGTACTGAAGGAAAACATTGCTTTTCTAGGCCTTTAATACAAAACATCCTGAAAGACCTAAATCCATGAGACTGAACAGATATTTGGGCTGAAACACCAGCATGGGCTCACAAGTTTACTGTAAGGCTCCAACCACTTGGAAGAAACTGACTGTTGCCCTCTAAACCTATGTCCATCTATTTATGTAGGTTGCAGTGTGCTATGGCTTCAATACTGTAGACTGAGGATGAATCTGCTGATATACCTAGAGTTACTCTGAAACACAGTTGTGAGGATAATGTGAATTTGCCAAAACTTGTAAAAACCTTCAAGAAATGGAATAAGTGGAAAATAGAATGCCTGGCATTCCTCCCAAAGTAAGGACCTTTAAATAGGCACAATTAAAGTAAAATACTTGCAAATAAAAGGAAAAGAAATAGAAAATCTAAATAGAACTGTAACTAGGTAAGGAGACTGAATTGGTAATGAAAACCTCCCAACAAGGAAAAGCCCAGAACCAGACAGCTTCAGTGGTCAATTTCAAACATTTAAAGAAGAATCAAAATCAATTATTTACAAACTCTTCCAACAAATTGAAGAGGGAACACTTCCTAAATCACTCTATAAGGCCAGCATTACCCTGATACTCAAATTAAACAAAAGCACAAACTATAGACCAATATCCTTTATGAATATAGATACAAATATAGTATGCAACAAAATATCAGCAAACTAAATTCAGTAGTATCAAAAAAGATTATACACTATGACCATATGGGATTTATTCTTGGAATGCAAGGATGGTTTGACATACTAAAATTAATGTAATACAGCAAATTAATGGAAGGAATAAAACTACACAATCATCTCAATTGATGCAGAAAAAGCATTTGACAAAATTCAACATCCTTCCCCTATAAAAATATTCAATAAACCAGGAATCATAGGGAAATTCCTAAAAATGATAAAGGCTATATATAAAAAACCTACAACATGACAGACTGAAAGCTTTCCCTCTAAGATCAGGATCAAGGCAATACTGTCCATTTCACCACTTTTATTCAATACAGTAGTAGAAGTTCTAACAAGAACAATTAGGCAAGAAAAAGAAATGAAACACACCAAAATTGGAAAAAAA
>NW_007728000.1:374507-375712 GCF_000696425.1 Galeopterus variegatus | reverse complement strand
AAAAAAAGTAAGATTTTCTGTGTAGGCAGATGACATGATCTTACATGTTCAAAAACTGAAAAATTACACAAAAACTATGAGAGACAATAAACAAATTCAGTAAACCTACAGGATACAAATTAACACAGAAGAAACAGCTGCATTTTTGTAGTCTTGCAGTAAATAATCTGAAAGCAAATTTTAAAAAAATTCCATTTACAATAGAAGAAAAAAGAAAAGTTAGAAATGTAAAATAGTGCAGCCACTACAGAAACAGTTTGAAGGTTCCTCAGAAAGCTAAACACAGGGCTGTCCAGTTAGCTCAGCTGGTTATAGAGCATGGTGCTGGTAACACCAAGATCCAGGGTTTGATCCCTGTAATGATGAGACACACACATGCACACATGCAGGCACACACACGTACACACAAAAAAAGGATGCTAAACCCAGAATTACCATATGATCCACCAATTCCATTTCTAGATATATATCCGAAGGAATGGAAACCAAGCACTTAAACAGAGACTTGCATGCCAGTGTTCACTGCAGCATTATTTATAACAGCCAAAAGGTGGAAGCAACCTATATGTCCATCAACAGATGAATAGATTAAAAAAAAACGAGTGACATATGCATAACAATGGAATATTATTCAGACATAAAAATAAAGTTCTGATGCATGCCACAACATGGATAAGCCTTGAAAATCTTATGCTAAGCAATAAGCCAGACACAAAAAACAAATATTGTACAGTTCCACTTATAGGAGGTACCTAGAACAGGCAGATCCATAGACAGAAAGTAGATTAGAGATTACTAGGGGCTGGTGTAGAGGGAGTAGGGAGTTATTGCTTATGAAATGAAGGGGGTAATTAATGGAAAAGTTTTGGTCAAAGATAGCGGTGATGGTTACATAACATTGTGAGTATAATTAATGCCACTGAATTGTACATTTAAAATGATGTCAAATTTTATGTTATATATTTATTGCAATTTAAAAAAAATTAATGTAATATATCAAATCCTTTAAATTGTACACTTTAAATGGGTGAGTAGTATTGTATGTGTATTATATCTCAACAAAGCTGTTCAAAAATTAAAAATAAAATATTAAAAAATCAGTTGTATTTCTCTACAGTAACAATGAGCAAACAAAACAAAATTATTTTTTTTTTGGCAGCTGGCCAGTATGGGGATCCAAACTCTTGATGCTGTTATAAACACCT
>NW_007728000.1:370978-373758 GCF_000696425.1 Galeopterus variegatus | reverse complement strand
CACTGCTACAGTGCGCCGCTTCGGAGTGCGGAGGCACTCCCGCCGAGGGTTCGGATCCCACATACAGACCGGTTCCCGCTCACTGGCTGAGCGAGGTGTGGGAGCAACACCGAGGGTTGCGATCCCGTTGCCGGTCCCGGTCCGGTACGGGTGCGACACTGAGGGTTGCAATCCATTGCCAGACACGAAAAAAGACAAAAAAAAAAAAAAAAATTTGAGAAAACAATTCCATTTAAAACCATATCAAAATAATACTTAGGAATGAGTTTAGCAAGTGAAAAATTCATACTTTGAATACTACAAAACATTATATGTCGAAAGATATTAAATCAGTAGTAAATAAATGGAAAGACATCCTGGTCATGGATCAGAAGATTTAATGTTAAGGGGCCGGCCCGTGGCTCACTCGGGAGAGTGTGGTGCTGACAACACCAAGTCAAGGGTTAAGATCCCCTTACCGGTCATCTTTAAAAAAAAAAAAGAAGATTTAATGTTAAGATGGTAAAATTTTCAAACTGATCTACAGATTCCACATAATCCACAAGCAAATCCCAGATGACTTCTTAGCAGAAATTGACAGGTTGATCCTAAAATTCACATGGAAATTAGAGGGACCCAGAACAGCCAAATCAATCTTTAAAAAGAGTAGCAAAATGGAGAACTCACACTTCCCAATTTCGAAACTTAGTACAAAGTTACAATAAACAAAACAGAGCAATAGTGGCCCAAGTATATACATATAGACCAACGGGATGAAATCGAGAGTTCAGAAATAAATTGTTACAACTAATTGATCTCTGACAAATTGCTGAGACAATTAAATGGGGAATCATTTTTTCAACAAATGATGCTAGGACAACTGGCTAGCCACATGCAAAAATATGAAGTTGGACCCCTTTCTCTCACATCATATGCAAAAATTAACTCAAAATGAGTTAAACACCTAACTGGGGGTAATAGTTACACCGTAGAGGGTTTGTTTCTGGGGCAATGAAAATGTTCTAAAATTGACTGTGGTTATGAATGCACAACTCTGTCAATACAGTAAAAGCCATTGCATCATACACTTCGAGAGAGTGAACTGTATGGTATGTGAATTATACCTCATATTATTTAAAAAATGAAATAAAAAAGGGTGATCACTGCTGGTCCCATGGACATAAGGATGATAAAGAAATACTATGAACAACTCCATGCCCATAAATTTAGTAACTTTGATGAAATTGCTCAATTCCCTGTAACACAGAAACTAGCAAGATTCACACAAGGAGAAATACAATCTGAACAGGCCTATATCTACTTTTAAAAACTGAATCAATTACTAATAATCTTCCAAACAGAAAGTACCTAGTCAAAATATTTTCATTGCTGAATTTTACCAAACATTTAAAGAATACCAATTCTCTATCTCCTCAGGAAATAGAAGCAAAGAGAACGCTTCTTAACTTCTCCTAGGAGGCCAGCATTACTCTGATAGCAAAACTGTACAAAGATAGCACAAAAGTGAAAACCACAGACCACTATCTCTCATGAACATATATGTAACAAAATATTGGCAATTGAATCTAACAATGTATAAAAAGAATTATAACCACAACCAAGTGCAATTTATTCTAGGTATGCTGGTTCGACAGGCTGTCTCAACAATACAAAAAAATCAATTAATGTAACCCGCCATATCAACAGGCTAAAGAATACAATTTATATGATCTTATTGGTTGATGCAGAAGACCATCTGGCAAAATCAGCCATCTACTCAATGACTGAAAATTTTCAGCAAAGTAGGAACAGAAGGGAACTTCCGCAACTTGATAAAGAACACCTGCAAATAAAACCTATAGCTAACATCATACTAAGTGGTGAGGAACCAGACACTTTACCCCTAATATTCGGAACAAGGCAAGGATGTTCCCTCTCTCCATGCCTATTCAACTTCTTACTGAGTCTGATTTAATGCAATAAGACAGGAAAAGGAAAAAAAGGTATACAGATTAGGAAAGAAAAGCTATTTGTTCACAGATGAATTACAGCAAATACAGCGGTATTACAGCACATAGGGTTAATGTGTAAGTATCAACCGGTTTCCTATATACTATACATCATCAGTGAACAATTGGAATTTGAAATGAAAACACAGTAGCATTACAACCAAATATATACATGCAAAAACAAAGCAAAAAACCCCAAAACACAAAGGACAAAATACAAAACACAGTACCATTTATAATAGTACCAAAAAAAATCAAATACTTACTAACTCAAATTAAATATGTACAGGATATATATAAGGAAAACTACAAAACCCTGATGAAGAAATCAAAGATCTAAATAAATGTAAGGACAGTACGTTTGTCAATTAGAACACTCAACATTAAGATGTCAATTCTTCCCAAATCAATCTATAGATTCTATGTAATCTTAAAGTCCAAGCAAACTATTTTTTAGATTACCAGATTAAAAATTTTATATGAAAAGACAAAAGACCTAGAATAGCTAACACAATAGTGAAGAACAAAGGAGAACTGATTTACCCAACTTAAAAATTTACTATAAAAACTCCAGTAATCAAAACAGTGTGGTATTGATGAAAGAATAAACAAGTAGATCAATGTCACAGAAAAGACAGCTTAGAAACAGACCCTCACAAATACTGTCAGTTGATCACTGACAGTGGAGCAAAAGCAATTCAATGAAAAATTTCTTTGGGCCGGCCCGTGGATCACTCAGGAGAGTGCGGTGCTGATAACACCAAGGCCCCGGGTTCGGATCCCATATAGGGA
>NW_007728000.1:365531-370434 GCF_000696425.1 Galeopterus variegatus | reverse complement strand
GCTACCTGATAAAAGACTTGTATTCAAAATATATAAAGAGCTCTTAAAACTCAATAAGAAATAACTTAATTAAAATATGGGCAAGGACCTGAGCAGGTCACTGAAGATGTGAGGTCACTAAAGGTGGCAAGTGAGCATATGAAATGATGTTCAACATGATGTCATTAGGAAATTGCAAATGAAAACAATGATATGCCACCACATATCTAATTAGAACAGCAAAAATCCAAAAACACTAACACCAAATCAAATGTTGGCAGAGATGTGGAGCAACAGGAACTCTCGTTCATTGCTGGTGGGAAATGTAAAATGGTACAGCCACAATTGAAGACAGTTTGGCAGTTTCTTACAAAACTAAACATAGTTTTACCTTACAATCCAGCAATCACACTGCTACATTTTTACCCAACTGATCTGCAAAGTTAATTCCACACAAAAACCTGTACACAAATGTTTACAGTAGCTTTATTCATAACAGCCAAAAACTGAAAGTGACGAAGATGTGCTTTAATAGGGATATAAACTGCTGCTTTTTCATACAAAACCACTCATCAATAAAAAGAAACAACTTACTGATACATATAACAAATGGATGAACCTCAAATTAGTAAAAAAAATTGATTTAAAAAAGCCAGACACAAATAAATATGTACTGTATAAATCTATTTATATGAAGTTAAAGAAATAGACAAAACTAATCTATGTTATCACATGGTAGACCAGTGTTTACCTTTTGGGGTTGGTGTGAGGCAGGGCAGAGGTGTATTAACTACAGAGAGGTACTCTTTCTGGAGTTACATAAATGTCACGTATCTTTATTTGGGTGTTGGCTATGGCACTTCAAAAAGTTTGTGGAAAAGTAGATTGAAAGATAATACGAATCTTTCCATGAATTTTAAGTACCCTGGTTTATTTGTCAAAACTCATAAAACTGCACATTTAAGTTTCTGGGCATTTTATTTTGTTTTAAAATTTTAAATTTCCACTATGCTGAGTAACAGAAGCCAGACTCTCTCCCCCTCAAAAGTATACTGTATGACTTTGTTAATTAGTAATAAAAATGATTACTTGAAAGAAAAAGTTAAGCTAACGATTATTGTGGGGGGAAACAGGGTTGTGACTGGGTTGCAGCAGGTATGGAGCTTTTGAGGTGACTGGGAAGGTTCTTACCCTGGGTGGTGATTTCAAAGTTGTTCTTTTAAGAATTTATGAAGCTATACAGTTGCTTCATGTAGTAGTTTTCTGGATCTGTAGGGCATTTTATAATAAAAAAGGAAGAAAAATACTCATCCTTTTTAAGGCATCCTTTTTATCACAGGTTGCATATATTACTTCTAATCATCTAGGGCTAGACTGTACAACCTCTAAATAATTTTTCAACCCTGAAATTGTGCAACTTGAGATTATTACTATGATAAAGTCACTGGAAATGAAAATATTCTAAGGCATTTTCTTGTTTAATGGTGTTTTGAAATATTCAGGTTTAAAAATACAGTATGAAAGATTTTCTAGACCAGGCAGATGGGTTAAAACTTTTTTCCAGATTTATGTGTTTGATCTTCCACTATAAAGAACAGAAGCCAAATCCAAGTGTTATCCCAAATTCATTTCTAATTTTTTATAACCTTTAAGTAGGTGAATGATTTTTTCTGGAGTAAGAGTCACTTGCTGTCTGGAATTCTTGGCACTATTCTCAGAGTTATAAATCCCTGCTAAGCACAATGTAAAATAAANTGTGCAACTTGAGATTATTACTATGATAAAGTCACTGGAAATGAAAATATTCTAAGGCATTTTCTTGTTTAATGGTGTTTTGAAATATTCAGGTTTAAAAATACAGTATGAAAGATTTTCTAGACCAGGCAGATGGGTTAAAACTTTTTTCCAGATTTATGTGTTTGATCTTCCACTATAAAGAACAGAAGCCAAATCCAAGTGTTATCCCAAATTCATTTCTAATTTTTTATAACCTTTAAGTAGGTGAATGATTTTTTCTGGAGTAAGAGTCACTTGCTGTCTGGAATTCTTGGCACTATTCTCAGAGTTATAAATCCCTGCTAAGCACAATGTAAAATAAAAGTCATCTATTAAAAAGTTATATACAAGCATATGTCCATACAAAGAACACATATGTACAAAAGTTTTATCTGTAATATTCAAAACCTGCTAATAACCCAAAAGTCTTTCTCCAGGTGAATAACTTGTCAAATATTCATATAATACTCAGCAATAAAAAGTATTGAACTACTGAAACAAGCAACATGAATAAATCTCAGCATAAATTTCCACTATGCTGAGTAACAGAAGCCAGACTCTCTCCTCCCGAAAAGTATATATGTATGATTTCATTAATTTAAAATCCTAGAAAATGCAAATTTACTTAGTGACAGAATGCAGATTAATCTTTGCCTGGGAATGGGGAAGCAGGTAAGGGCAGAAGGCAAGAAATCACAAAGAGGCACAAGGAAACTCTTGAGGCTGATAGATATGTTCACTATCTTGATTGTGGTGTGGTGTACAAATGTCAAAGCTCATCAAATTGTATACTTTAAAGGCACAGAAATAGTGAAAACACTATTGTTTAACTTGCACTGATGTCAAGGCTTTTACTGACAAGATTCCTTTGAAAAGGATTATCTAGGTTTTGTTTAAATGGTAACAATACTTTTGGAGAACTCATCTGTAACACGGGATCCCAAATACCTGAATCCTGTCCTACACTAGCCAGCAGTCCACATGTGATCAGTTGGGCAGTATGTGCACAGATGAGAAACTCAGGCAAAGGAACACTATTCTAGCCGTCATACTATTCTAGCAGTCACACTACTGGTGCCTAGTAAACAACTGGTAATATCCTTGAAAGTTGGCTCCTGTATATCCCAATGAAACACTCCTGTGAAGCAGCCTCAATTGCTTCAAGGACTTCCTTAGCCCACGCTATACAGGCCTACATGGCCTAACTGCAGGAAGCCTATAAAGTCTGCTTTGCTTCTTTCTACCGCAATCCCACAGCAGATGAAAGCTTACCATTCTAATAGAAGAAGACGTCTCAAGTGTGTCAGAGAGTTGGTCCTAAAGGCCCAGGCAGAAATGGCTTACACTCCCTGTCTCAAATCTGAATAGGGAAGAGCTCTAGCCCCAAGGTGGTAACTAAAAACAAATGTCCTAAGGAAGGAGGGTGGTCAGGTCTTATCCCCAGAAGCAGCACCTCTGAGACAATCTTTCCTGGCCTGTTACCGGGAGGCCAGATGGAAGGGAGAGAGATGCCTGGTCTTGTGACCAAAGGAAGCAAACTCAGGCTACTTTACCACTCAGGTTAGTTCAGAGGAAGCAAGAACAACCTTGTGAAGCGAATCCACTCACCTGAAAGTTCCACCTCTGGTACTGTAAATAAGTACTTCAATTTGACCAATTTTCACCTGCACTGGGCCACAATAAAGGCTTATATTTAAGATAACGAACAGTTAACAGACTTCACCACTTTAACATCTTCAAATTATTGGGATAAGTGGAATTCTATGCAGAATAACAAAACTTTAACAGAGGAGACACAACAATGTGTAAGAAATTATAGCAGGGTAAACACTTCAATGTTATTCAGTACAGTACTGATTCACTTTAGAAAGAGAAGCAAACTGCTCATGTACAAAAACCTCTTTGAGTCCTTTATTAACGTTTGGAGATGTGTGGTACATACAATTAACAGCATCACACAAGCTACAGAAGTACAGATAACCCAGAACGTACTTCAGAACGAGGATCTCAGAGCAACTTAAGGTGTTGCCTGCTCTGAGTCTTCACAAAAACCCAACTCTGACACATGCAGGACAGACAACATAACAATTTCACTTGGAAATGGTTCTTTAAAAAAATGACAAGAACTGATAGTTCAAACCCTTTAGAGTGTGAGATGTGGCAGCTCCCTTGGTGCCGTGGCACTACTATAAAAGGCCAACTCGGGCACTTGAAGGTCAGACAGAAGAAGAACCGACTGGGATGAGAGGAAGAAGTTTATTTTCAGTGCAGAGAAAACAGATGGTCCGTGTAGATACTTTCAGTCCAGGCTCAGTATGGGTCCTGCAGGAATTCACCAGATAAATACCGGAAGGCTGATAAACACCAGTCAGCCATCTGTGTCATTGCTTCCTACTGGTGGACACTGATGCATCAGCAATCACTTATAACACAGAGCACGTTTAACAGGGATATGCCTGAAAGAATGGGGTTCACTGTGTCAGGGCAGCTCCTGATCCTTTCATGCCACTGATGCCATGGGTCCCTCTGGTTTCATGTATGAATTAAGGAACACTTCCTTTATTTCAATGTTCCACTTTGAAAATAACCAAAACCCTCCCCCCACCCCCACCATTATTCTTCATAAATTCTGTTTCCAAACTCCTGATTCTTCTGGATCTAGACTTTTTCCTTTCGCTTCAATTTTGACACTTTCTTGACAGTCCCATTCTTGTTTAGAAGCTTCAGGACACGATCTTTATGATCTAAAACCTTAAGCATGGAGTCTCTGGCCTCACTGATTTGATCCATCACAAGTTTACACCTCTGCATATTTCCCTGAAAGAGAAGACAGCACATCATCAATCAGTGGTCATGAGGATACAGCTTTAAAAGAACGGCTCACCTTTGGGCAGAGGACATTTTGAGGCTTTTGCATACAGAAAATGTCTTAGTGTTTCTCAGTAATGCAGGCTGAAGCATATGATATGTTTTTACTAAACATGTTAGTGGGTTGAAGGAGGGAAATGGGAGAGGTAGGACTTTATAGTAAACAACTTCATAAAGTGGATCATCAGAAAATACAGGGTTCACCAAGGTCAAGGTTCGGATCCCCATACTGACCAGCCACCAAAAAGAAAAAAAAAAAAAAAAAAAAAAAAAAAAAAAA
>NW_007728000.1:339428-364531 GCF_000696425.1 Galeopterus variegatus | reverse complement strand
CAAAAAAAAAAAAAAAAAAAAAAAAAAAAAAAAGGATAGAGCTCATTCAAACCTGTATTAGTTCATTTATTCGGTGTAGATCATCGTCAGTTGCTGCTTTTTTCTTTGGGATAATCCCTTCCTGTAGGTTGGTAAGTCTTTCATAAACATCATGTTCTAGATTTGTCTACAACACACAAGAGGGATAACACATCATGACCTCAGGATACCTTTCTGTGTCAACCTCAGGCAAATGAACTCATCTTAAATCACCTTTGTAAACTGGTATAAGAGCTGTTTGGGTGATGAAGTCCTTTCTCCCAAGGACTAAGGTACTAAGTTAACAAATAGTGCAAAGGCAACTGATCAATAATGATTTACATTATATTTTGCCATAATTCAGAGTCTATCTTCAAGGATAACTTTTAAATACTGCCCTGAATTCACAATTCTTCTGAAAAACAAGTCTACAAGTTTCACAGAAATATGATTTTCTGGTAAGTAAGAACTAGCCAAGAGACTACATTTTTAGATACTGAAAACAATGTTCAGTATCTAAAGATCACTAATCACTAAATGTTCAGTGATCTAAAAATCACTGCTACTCCAAAGATGGAAAACTTCATGAGGTGGTTGTTTTGATTGCCTCCTCTTCACCTTGGTGAGAGGAATTCCCACCTTAGGGTTATTAAGAAATGGCTGAACATATAAGATCCAACACTGGACAGATGAGATCGATAGCTGGTTACGAGTGACAAATACTTAGCAGCCTAGGAGAGGAAGACACAGCCCACCATGCAGGGCCATACGGGGGATGCACTCAGGAAGAGAGTGAGTAAGCAGGGCTGTGGGAAGCAGGCTTTGTAGTATGAAGAAGGAGGTTGCCCCCTGATCCCCAGGGGAAGATGCAATTGGCTTGGTTAAGTAATCAGAAGCTGGCAGGGAACTGAAGCCCACTCTTCAGTAAGAAGGCCATTTGAGGTTTCTCGTTTTAGATGTCATGACAACACATAAAACTGAATCCTAATTTTAGATTTACACCACAGTTGTTTCACATATTTTGGATCTGGATAACAGAACTAAGATATATTTAGATTATAATAATATATAATTGATATAGTGATTATAATATTATATAGCACACGTAAATATTCTACCATAACCCATGTTAGTTGGGAATGCTTCAGAATTACTAAAAAAAAATTGTTCTATGAACTCAGACATCTCCAGCATCTTCTCTTTTCAGTATGATATAACAACTGCGAGAACTTCACCTACCAGTTGTAGTAACTGGGCAGCACAGAGGTGGACTTTCCAGCCTTGGGCACGACAGGATACTCCTTTCTGATTAGCTATTTCCTGCAACATAGCTTTCTTCTCCTCTGGAACCATATAAAAGTAAAAATATTTCAATTTTTGTAAAGATAAATTATTTCTGTTCAAGCAGCCTAAGTGTCAATATTTTATCAAGAATTTCTTTACTTAAATCTCATTAAATAAATCCTCTGCATTTAAGTCATTAGGAATAGGTAAAAGTTTTCTTTTTTCCACCCCAGAAGAATGCATTCAAAACATACTCTGCTAATCTAGTGAGTTAAAAAGAGAGCAATATTCTAATCTCTCTCTCTCTCTCTCTTTTTTTGGCAGCTGGCTGGTACAGGGATCAAAATCCTGGAACTTGGTGTTATGAGCAGCACGCTCTAATCACCTGAACTAACTGGCCAGCCCCAATATTATAATCTTTTAAAAGAAGGGGAAGGGCCGGCCCATGGCCCACTTGCGAGAATGTAGTGCTGATAACACCAAGGCTACGGGTTTGGATCCCTATATAGGGATGGCTGGTTAACTCACTTGGAAGAGTGTGGTGCTGACAACACCAAGTCAAGGGTTAAGATCCCCTTACCAGTTGTCTTTTAAAAATAAATAAATAAATAAATTAGTAAGTAAAATAAAAGAAGGGAAATGGTATTTAGAGAGGTGCAGCCTTGCTCAATGTGTGATGCTTATGAGTACAGTAAAATATAAGAAGGGAAATGGTATTTAGAGAGGTGCAGCCTTGCTCAATGTGTGATGCTTATGAGTACACGGAGGGTTGGGCATGAAGTCCTGAAAACTTTTTGGTATTATCTAGATCCTGGGGAAATCACATGAATCAAATGTGAATTACATTTCAAATTCGGGTAGAGAAATCCGGTAACCAGAATTGTAATAAAATAAATACAAAATGTATCATCAGGACTGGGGAGAGACAGAATAGGATTGAGGGATGTTTGTCAAAGGTGAGTTTAGCTGTATCTCTTAAGTTTTAATTACTACTTAACTAGGACTTACAATGTACTCTCAAATTACGTAGATAATTAAAAATTATTTTACAAATTAAATAAATTATTTAAAAAATTAACCTTGAAAAACCCTATCTATAAATTTGTCCAAGCCCATAGAATGTAGAACACCAAGAGCAAACCCTAATGTAAACTGCAGACTTTGGGTGATAATGATGTGTCAGTATAGGTTATCAACTGTATCAAATGTACCACTGTGGTATGCGATGTCCATAGTGGGAAAGCCTGCGCTTGTGCAGGGGGTACATGGGGATTCTCTGTACTTTCCCCTCAATTTTGATGTGAACCTAAAACTGTTTTAAAAAAATAAAGTGTATTTTTTAAAAACCCTATTAAATATTAACATGGATATGATTTAAATAAGTTTTTAGTTTTTTTGAGTTAATTGCAGACTCACACGGGGTTGTAAGAAAAAATACAGGGAGATCCTTTGTGCTTTGTACCCAGTTCCCGTCAATGGTAACACTGTATCTAACTACTGTATAACACCACAACTATGACATTGCTACAGTCTACAGACCCTACTCAGATTTTGCCAGTTTTTACATGTATATGTATATTTTATTATAAGCATTTAAAAGAAATTTTTAGTTTGAAATAATTATAGATTCACAGGAAGTTACAAAGAATATAGAGCTGGAGTAACTGGGCAGCACAGAGGTGAACTTTTCAGCCTTGGGCATAATGTTATCTGATAAGGGACATGTATCCAGAACATATAAAGAATTCTTATAACTCCAAGAGGGAACTCATTAATAAAAAGACAAACCAATTAAAAAGGGGAAAGGATGTGAACAGACATTTCTCTAAGAACCACATACAAATGGCCAATAACACAAATCAAAACGACAATGAGGTACCACTTCACACCCAGTAGGACAGCTATAATCATGATAAATGTTGATGAGGATGTGGAGAAATTGGAACCCTAATGTACTGCTGGTGGAAAAGTCAAACAGTGCAGCTGCTTTGGAAAACACTGGTAGTTTCTAAAATGTTACAGAGTTACCATACAATTTCTAGGAGAAGTTCCATTCCTAGGTGAAATGAAAACAGATACCCACACAAAAGCTAGTATGCAAATGTTTACAGCAGCACTATTCATATTAGCCCAAAATGGAAACAACCAAAGCATCTATCAAATGATGAATGGATAAATGTGGTATATCTAGAGAATTTCATTATTATTTGGTAACAGAAAGGAATGAAGTACTAATACATGCTATAACTGGATGAACCTTGAAAACATTACGCTACACGAAAGAACCCAGTCACAAAAAGACCACATATTATATGATTTCATTCATATGAAATGTCCAGCATTGGCAATCTATAGAAATAGAGTGTCATCAGAGGATGCCTGGGGTTAGAGAAAGAGGAGAGTGAACACGGCGTTGCACCAGGATTGGGGATGACGGCTAAGGGGTGTGTAGTCTCCTTCTGTGGTAATGAAAATGTTTTAAAACTGACTGTGGTGACAGGTGCGCCACTCTGTGAAAATACTAAAACCACTGAGTTGTACACGTTAATAGGTGAAGTGTATGCTATGAGAATTATATCTCAATAGAGTTATTATTTAAAAAAAAAGACAGTAAAGTGAGAGGTCCCATGTACCCTTCACCCAGTTTCCTCCTTTGGTTACATCTCCCACAGCTACACTACAAAATCAAAGGCAGGAAAGTGCCACTGAGATGAAGTGAGTATAGGTGTATGTTGCTTTATCACATGTGTAGATTTGTGTCACCACCACTGCTGGTTGGTTAGCTCAGTTGGTTACAGCATTGTGCTGATAACATCAAGGTTCAGGACTTGATCTTTGTACTGGCCACTCTCCAAGAAAAAAAAAAGATACAGAACTATCCCGTCACCACAAAGATCTCCCTCAGGCCTTTTACAGGTCTACTGCCCCTCCCCCGTCCACTAACCCCTGGCAACCTCTACTATGTTGACCATCTCTATAACTTTTTCATTTTAAGAATGTTATATGGACAAAACCACATGGTATGTGTCCTTCTGAGACTGGATTTTTTCCACTAAGCAAATGCCCTTGAGCCCATGTTGCTGGGTATACCAATAGTTCTTTCCTTTCCATTCCTGAGTAGTACGCAGTGGCACCATAGTTTAACCATTTGCCTATTGGCGGTCATGTGGGCTGTTTCCAGTTTTTGGCTATTACAAAAAGCATTGCTATGAACAACTGCATACAGGTTTTTGTGTGAACACACATTTTCCTCTTCCTGAGATAAATACCCTGGAGTGCAATTGCTGGGTCATATGGTAAGTTTATGTTTTGTTTTTATAAAACTATTTTCCAGAGTAGCTCAGCAATGGATGAGAGATGATCAACTTGTGGTATGACAGTGCTCTGTTGACTTACTACCCAGTGAAACTAGTGAAGATTTAAACAACTATTTAAACCTCTGGGAATCTTAAGGGCAAATGAAGAACCATCTACTCAAGAAAATCTACTAAAATTTGGTAAGAGAGGCAAGAATCTGTGATATTTGAATCCCTCTCTTTTCCCTCCCAGCTCAGCAAGGTGGAGACTCCACCCCACCCTGCTAGGGTCCACAGCACAGGGCTGCCTCTCCACTAGCTCCCAAACTGCTCCCTCTCTTTTCCCTCCCAGCTCAGCAAAGTGGAGACTCCACCCCACCCTGCTAGGGTCCACAGCACAGGGCTGCCTCTCCACTAGCTCCCGGTTTTCTTCCAGAGATAAGAGCAGGACATCAATGTTTCTCATCGTGCCTCCAGCTACCTGCTGCTGAGGTGGCTCCCCCACTTAACCTCCACTCAGGGAATGGAGACTACACCTTAGGCAAGGTGTGCTAAGAATACCTGGAGCCCCAAGAGCTCTTCTCCAGCTTGTGAGGTGGTAGTTTCATGTTATGAGAGGCAAGCCAAGAGGACCCCAGGCTGCTTGCATCCGTCCTTCCCCTCCACTGAGCACTGATCTCCTAAAGCAGGGCTGTCATTCAGAACCTTGCCATATCCCCACCCCACCTCCAGAGTCCTCGCTCAAAGATTTTGCCTGGGGAAAGAAGCAGGCTGTAAAACATAACTTCTAAATTCCTCCCAAAGGAACTGACTCCATTTGCAAGAGCATGGAGAAGTTCAAACCTAAAGGTGTTGCTGAGAACAGTGGAGGTCTGGTGAAGAGAACTAGGATGAAATTCATGGATGTAATAAAGATACATCCTAGACTGTGTGCAGGCTAGTTTGTGGGAGAGAGCAAAGAGTAAGACAGCTTGGAAGAGCCCTCCTAAGAGCAGAATAAATATGGAACAATAATCTCAGAAACTGTTCTGGCCAAGGAACTACAGTTTGATTAGATTAGTTTTATAGAGGAATTTGTGCTCCAGCGCACTGTTGAAAACAATAGGGAAACAGACAGCAATCAGTGGCTTTATCAGCTAGCTGGGTACGGTCAAGAAGAGTGCTACCAAAGCCACTGCTATGTCAGGGTAACTGTGGGCATGCTCAAGTCTGTGCCTCTCTGAGGAGCAACATCAGAGGCAGATGATACCTGTGTAGGGGTAGGAGGCAGCAGCTAGGCATCACTAAATTAATCCATCCAGTCACTAAACAAACAAACAAGCAAATAACAGCAAGCTCAAGAGTGGGGAAACCAACGCCAAGAGTTGCTTTAATACCTTATCTAAACTGTCCAGTTTAGAACAAAAAATTATGAGACATGCAAAGAAACGGGAAGGTACCAGCCATGCTCCTAAGGAGAAAATAGGCGATGGAAAGTGCCTGTGAACAAGGAGACATCAAACTTAACAGAAAAAGATTTCAAATACTTATAATGCACTTACAGAACTAAAAGAAAGCATGATTGAAGAAGCAAGGAAAGATAGGATGACAATGACACATGAAATAAAGAATATCAATAAAGTAATAAGAAGAAATTATAAAAATGAACAAAATGAAAATTCTGGAGTTGAAAAGTACAATAACCGAAATTTAAAAATTTACTAGAGGTGCTCAACAGTAGAATTGAACTGGTACAAGAGAGAATTAGCAAACTTGAAAGACTGACAGAAAAGATGCGAGCAGAACAGAAAAAAAAAATAAAAAGGATGAAGAAGAATGAACAGAGCCTTGAAAAATGAGGCACACCATCAAGAGAACCAACTTTGTGTGATGAGCACACCAGCAGCGGAGGAGAGAAAGGAGGAGAAAAAACATTCAAAGAAAAAATGACCAAAAACTTTCAAATTTTATTGAAAAATAACCTACACACCCAGTAAGCTCAAGGAACTACAAGTATGACAAATGCGGAGAGACCCACAGACACCTCACAGTAAAAATGCCAACAAAGACAATGAGAAAATTTTCAAAGTAGCAAGAGAAAAAAATGACACTTCATTTAGGAAAGAACCCTATATAATTAACAGCTGACTCCTTGGCAGTGGGATAACATTCAGAGTGCTCAAAGCCATGTATGGAGAGATCTAATTTCCCTACATTCTCACCAGCCTTTACCATTACCACCTTGTTTAAATTTCAGCTGTTTTGAGAGGTGTATAATGACAGCTCATTGTGTCTTAATTTGCATTTCCCTAATGGGTAGTGGTGTTGAACACTTTTTAAAAAATAAATTTTATTGTCATTTTCTACTCTAAAATAGAGTAGAGAATGGATCCTGACCAGGTACCACCTTACATCTACCTGTCATTATCTTTTAGACTGCTCTTGGCTCTGACCATTTCTCAGCCTTTCCTTGTTTCTGATGACTGTGACAGTTTTAAAGAATAGTGGTCAAGTATTCTGTAGGATGTCCCTGATGCTTTCTCAGGATTAGACTGTGGTTATGAGTGTCTGACAGGAACACCACAGAGGTTAAGTGCCACTTTCATCACATCCTATGAAGGGTACACACTATTAACAGATGTCATCACTGTTGGTACTGACCACAATCAGCTGGCTGACGTGGTGCTTGTGAGTTGTCTCCACTACAAAGTTACCTCCCTCATCTCCCTTTCCATACTGTATATTTTGCAAGAAAATCTGTGCACAGCCCACACTTAGGGACTGAGGATTTATGTTCCCTTGAACATCTTTTCACGTGTTTATTTACCATCTGTCTATCTTCCTTGGTGAAATGTGTTTTCATGCCTTCACCCATTTTCTATTGGATTAGTTTTGTTTTTGTTTTTAACTGTTTTGAGAGTTCCTTATATTTTAGATTTAAATTTACTTAATGGTTATAGGATCATTCAGATTGTGTGTTTCTGGTTGAGTTTGGTAGTTTATGGTTTTTAAGAAATTATTACACTTCATTTAAATCACTTAATTTGTAAGTATAAAATTGTTCGTAGTATTCCCTTATTATGCTTTTAATGGTTACATGATCTGTACTAATATCCTGTTTCCTTCCTGACATTCATAATTCTTTTTCTATCTTTTTCACTCTTGCCAGAGATTTATTAATTTTGTTTTTTTCTTTTCTTTTTTTTTAAAGATGACCGGTAAGGGGATCTTAACCCTTGACTTGGTGTTGTCAGCACCACACTCTCTCAAGTGAGTGAATCGGCCATCCCTATATAGGGATCCAAACCCGTAGCCTTGGTGTTATCAGCACCACACTCTCCCAAGTGAGCCATGGGCCGGCCCTAATTTTGTTTTTTTTTTTCAAAGAACTAAGTTTTTGTTTCATTTTCTCTAGTTTTCCTGTTTTTTAATTTCACTGATTTCTGCCTGTTTTTAAAAATTTTACTTAATTTTTTCTTGGTCACTGGACTATACTGGGGTCAAACCCTGGACCCTGGTATTATCAGCACCACACTCTAACTGAGCAAACCAGTGAGCCTGATTTCTGCTGCTGTCTTTACTATTTTCTTCCTTGTGCTCTGCTTAGAGTTAATTTTTATTTATTTACTTATTAATAGGTTCTTTAGGTAGAAACTTTATTTCTTCTTTTCTAATGTAAGCATTTAGTACTGTTAATTTCCCTGTTAGCATTGCTTTAGTATACATGTTGGTATGTTGCATTTTATTTTATTTAGTTTTATATATTATTAAAAATTTCCCTTGAGAACTTGCCAGTTAACTCAGTTAGTTAGAGAGCAGTGTTGAAAGACCAAGGTCAAGGGCTCAGATCCTTGTACCAGCCAGCCGCCAAAAGAAACAAAAAAACAAAAAAGAAAATTTGCCTTGTGACTTCCTCTTTGACCCATGGATTACTTAGCCATGTGCTATTTAACTTTCATGGTTTGGAGCTTTTTCTGTCCTCTCTCTGGGGTTTCTAGTTTGATTCCATTATGACCAATGAAAATACTCTGTATTATCAGGTTTGGGGAGGACTGCTTAAGATGGCACCACCCAAAGATATTCAAAATGGCGGCTCCCACCCTATGGGACTTCTCTATAAAATAAAAAGACAAAGTTACTCATAATCACAACAGAACTCCATGCCATTGGTCTCCTCTGAAACCCTACTTTACATACTAGGGGAACCAATAATCACAAACCTAAAAATCACCTAATTAACATAAGGCCTCAACTCCCGTTGGATATTTCACTTAACTCCTCATTAACAAAAGCTATGGTCAATCAGAACAACACAACTCATCAGAAGAAGAAATGTAAATCCAATCCCCCCACGGGGAGGTCAGGCTAGGTTCTGTCCCTATGCCTCTGCTGTGCCGCCTGTGCCAATAAACTCCTTCTAGCCTGATTTCTCGGCTCAGTAACAATTCTTTCCAAACCTTTCATATTTGGTGTCAAAACCCAGGAAGAGAGGAGAAATCCATAGGAGCTCAGCCTTTCCATTGCACAGGTAACCAATTTGGTGTTAGCACAGCTGAAGCCTTCCTTGGAGGTCTCTGCTCCCTTCCTCTGTCTGCATCAAAAATCCCAGCGCTGGGTCAGAGACTTCCCTGGCCAAAAGGGAGATCAGATCTCCTCACCAGGCTGTGACTGTTTCTCGGGGATGTCCGAGTTACGAACAGCACACTCACTCCTTGGACTCATTGTCCTTTCTGCCGGAGTCTCAAGATTAAGAACGAAGGACACCTCCTTCTTATCTTGTTTCTCCTCAGGTTCAGCTTCCTACTCCTCCACCCTCCAAAAGACACCCCTCTTGGATGCCTTATATGAAACCTAAAATTCCTTTACCTGGCATGGGAGGTCAGTCTGAAACGATTTTTTTCTATAATACAGTCTGACCCCAATACAAATTTTTTTTTTTTTTTGTCTTTTTCCGTGTCCGGCAACGGATTGCAACCCTCAGTGTCGCCCCCGTACCGGACCGGGACCGGCAACGGAATCGCAACCCTCGGTGTTGCCCCCGCGCCTCGCTCAGCCAGTGAGTGGGAACTGGTCTGTATGTGGGATCCGAACCCTCGGCGGGAGCGCCTCTGCACTTCCCAAGCGGCGCACTAGCGCAGTGCGCCACCGGGCCGGCCCCCAATACAAATTGGATACTGATAGTTAATACCCAGAAAACAGCACTTTTGATTACCAAATTTTGAGACCTACACAACCTTTGCAATTGCAGTGGAAAACAGTCTGAAATTCCTGTGTCCAGGCTTTCTTTTATTTACACAACAAACCGTCTCTCTGTCACTCCTGCACTACTTTCCAAATGTTCCTTTTACAAACTGAACTCAACTCCAAATCTTTCTGATCTTCTGTCCCTCCTGTCCATACGGCTCCTGATTTTGATTCCGCTGATCATGCCTTTCCTGCCATGACAACATCTCTTCGTCTCCCTTATGCCCCCTCCCCTTTGCCCTCTCCTCCCATAAACAACATTCCCACGATGACTCGGACTCTGATACTAGTGCCAATATTTCAGATATGGCCTCTTCTCCAGACCCTATGCTCCCCCTATGGGAGGCTGCTGGAGCAGAAGGCATTATATGTGTCATGTCCTGTTCTCTCTCTCTGATCTTTCTCAATAGAAAGGCTCTTACACCATAGACCCTACACAGTAAATTAGAGAATTTCAATTCTTAACACATACCTATAATCTTACATGGCATGATGTGTATGTCATCATGTCCTCTACTATCAACCCAGAAGAAAAGGGTAGTGTCTGGTTGGCCACTATTGCATTTGCCGACTCTTTACCCACTCAAGACCTTGTCAGATATCCAGTAGGGACTATGGCAGTCCCTTGAACTGACCCTAACTAGGACTACCAAACCAACTCAAGAGGTGCCTAAATGAACATACCTAATTACTTGCTTAACAGAAGGCATGAAGAAAGGTGCATTCAGGACAGTAAATTATGACAAAATCCAAGAAGTAACACAAAGGCCGGATGAAAACCCAGCTCCTTTTATGAGCAGACTCACAGAAGAGGTCCTTAAATATACCAACCTAGAGCCAACCTCTGAAGCAGGCCGATTATACCTACATACACATTTTATCTTATGATCAGCACCAGATATCAAGAAAAAGTTACAAAAACTAGAAGACGGCCCTCAAACCCCTCAAAAAGACCTAATTAAAACAGACTTTAAGGTCATTAATAATAGAGATGAGGAACAAAGACTACAAAAGGTAAAAAGAGATCAAGTTAAATTCCAAATGATGATCACCACCTTCCAGGGCAGTCAAAAACCTAAAGTCCCAACAGGATAACACCAATCTCCTCCAGGGCCATGCTTCAAATGTAGCAAGGAAGGACATTGGGCCAAAGCCTGCCCAAGTCCCAAGAGACCCTGTCCAGCATGTGGGAGAACGGGTCATTTGAAGCCTGACTGCCTTTAGACCTCTGGATCTAGGACCATCACTCCAACACCAAAATCCAAGCTAGGACTGTCCTTCCCAGAATTTCTGGGACTTCCTATGGAAGACTGATGCTGCCTGGGCTCAGAGGCCCCCACCATGACCATCAACAAGACTGAATCCAGGGTAAATATGGAGGTGGCAGGTAAGCAAATCTCCTTTCTGCTTGATACAGGGACCATTTATTCAGTTCTTCCTGAACATGTGGGACCTTTGTTCCCTTCCTTAATCTCTATTATGGGGGGTAAATGGCCCAATTTCCAAACCTGTTATAACCCCACCATTAACCTGTGTCTTACAAAACACAGCTTTCACTCACTGTTTCCTGGTTATACCTGCATGCCCTACTCCTATAACAGGTTGAGACCTACTCACTAAGCTACACACAACCTACATCTACCAAAGGCATTAACCCATCACCTCCTTTTCCTCACATAGGGAGAATCCCAAAATTCTGTCCCACCTACTACTCCTTTTCCAAATGTAATCAATCCTCAGGTTTGGGACATCAAACATCCTTTGGTGGCTACCCATAACTCCCATATAAAAATAACCTCAAAAGATCCATTTTCTTTTCTTTTATGTAGCCCCTCAAAAGAACTTGCCAAACATCATACTATTCTCCTTTTAAACTTTTTAGGACAAAAAGCCTACTGATTTTCACTTTAAAAGACACGACTTACCAAAACAGAGGTTACTTATTTGGGTCTTTTACTCGCCCCAAGTCATAGGGCTCTTACAGTAGACAGAAAACGCCTCATACAAGAAATTCCCCTTCCCAAAACTAAGGCTGAACTTCTCTTCTTCCTTGGGTTAGTAGGATATTTTAGACTTTGGGTGCCAAATGTTGGTATCATCACTCGACCTTTATACCAGGCCACTAACGGGAGTCTCCGTGAACCCTTAGATCCTAAGCTCCCTGTATCTACTCCCTTTTCACTCTTAAAACAAGTTCTCACTTCTTCCCCAGAGTTGCCACTCCCCAACCCAAACGAAGTCTTCCTTTTATATGTAGACAGCAGACAGGGATTTATGGGCCTGACCACTGGCTGGTGGCTTATTTGTCCAAATAGCTAAAGAAGTTCTTGGCTGGCCACCCTTCTTACGGTCTTTGGCTGCAGCCACCATCCAAACACAAGAAAGTTCAAAATTAACTCTCTTCAAAAAAGAATAGTACATTGTGCCCATTCACCTTCTTCACATCTTACTCACCAGGCCACCCCAGAGATTTCAGCCATCAGACTTCAGATCATTCGTGCCTTGTTTCTTGAAAATCCCAATGTAACTTTCACCCATTGCTCCTCACTTAACTCAGCTTTTCTTTTGTCTGTCTCTTCCCAACCCACAATGGATGAACTTGACTGTAAAGAAATACCGGACTACTTTACTAATCTCTATCCAAATATTTCGGACACCCCTCTACCACCCCCCACACTGGACTGGTTCACAGATGGGAGCTCTTTTAAACACCAGGGAATAACACAGACAGGCTATGCAATTGTTTCCTTAACTCAGATAATTGAATCCAGCCCCTTGCCATCCAATACAACCTCACAACAATAGAAGTTATAGCCCTCACCAGTGCCCTAACATTGGTGAACAAATGCAGAGTAAACATATACACAGACTTAAAATACACCTATTCCATAATTCATTCTCATGCACTAATTTGGAGGGAGATGGGTTTTCTGACAACCAAGGGAACACCTGTCTTTTAATCCTAAAACTATTACTGGTAGCCCATCTGCCCACCCATGCAACCATCCTTCACTGCAAAGGACACCAAAAAACCTCAAAACCCAATAGCTGTGGGTAATAATCGGGCAGATGATGAAGCCAAAAAACAAGCACTCACAGATGTCCAACACCAAATGCTGGCTCTGCCTGTGCAGCCGCTACCCTACTCAACTGAGAAACATACATCCCTCACACAAGAGGAATCACAATTCAAACAAAGATGGCATATTCTCAAAGGTAAAATGGTCCTTCCAGCTGCAGAGGCATACAATATCCTAACACAACTTCATAACCATTTCAATGTAGGATATAAGCCTGGGTTCTCCTAAAAGACTTAAATCCAAAACTTCTTCAATCTAAGTGGACAGGCCCATATGAGGCACTTCTCACCACCCCAACTGTGTCAAAATTATCGGGCATAAGTGCTTGGGTTCATTTTTCCAGGTTAAAGAAGGTACCAGACTTCAATGCAAAACTCTCAGGACATCCTGAGAAATATGATCCCGGCTTCTCATGCCCACCTTTATCAGGCTGACAATGACACCTGAGGAACCCACAGAGGAATCAGATTCCAGAACCACCAAAGCCTAACTACTCCAGCCAACATACGCCCAGTCGTGAGCTGCCCCTGGCTGATGTGTACATCAGCTGCCGGGGATTTCTATGTCTAATTCCATCTCTCCTTATAAACACACCCGAAATCCGAGCCTCTGAAGACACACTCTATCTTCTCTTTGGGACTGTTACCTACAAGGGGATTTCAGGGACTTCTTGCCCACTCAAGTAACCCAATGGCTGGACTTGGAAGACTAGTTGTCCTTACCATGTTCTTATTCAATCAGGAAAAGGCTACAGATCTGAAAATTCCACCAACTCACCAGTCTAAGGGCTCATGGCTATTACCCATTTTGCTTCCCATCCTAATTCCCCTTGTCATAATTTTCCTTCTGCTCTCTGTAGGGCCTATACTTCTACAACAATTCTCCTGGCTCCTCCCCATGACCATTCAGACAATGACTCATGAGTGGGTAACCGAAATTCTGATGATGAGAGATGCCTGTTATCATCTCCTCCAGCCTCAAGGACCGTGACAAGGAAAACCCCCAGATAATTAGCCCGTCATTGCCCCTTTGTCAGCATGAAGAAGTTACAGAAGATAGACCTTTGTCCATATACCTGGTCTGGGGGGGGGTTCTCCCTAGTAACAGTAATTCACAACCTTTCTTTTTTACCAAACACAAAAGCGAGGATTAGGTTCGTGGAGGACCTCTTAAGATGGCGTCACCCAAAAATACTCAAAATGGCGGTTCCCGCCCTATGGGACTTCCCCGTAAAATAAAAAGAAAAGGAACTCATAACCACAACAGAACTCCATGCCACTTGTCTTCCTGAAACCAAACTTTACATACTAAGAGAACCAACAATTGCAAACCTAAAAATCACCTTATTAACATAAGGCCTCAACAACTCCCATTGGATAGTTCACTTAACTCCTCATTAACATAAGCTATGGCCAATCAGAACCACACAAATCACAAGAAGAAATGTAAGCCCACCCCCTGTGGGGGAGGTCAGGCTAGGTTCTGTCCCTATGCCTCTGCTGTGCTGCCTGTGCCAATAAAACTCCAATTTCTCATCTCAGTACCAATTCTTTCTGAACCCTTCATATATGATTTCAATTCTTTTAAATTAGTTGACATTTGTTTTATGATCCAAGACATAGTCTATCTTTACATGTTTTGTAGTACCTGAAATAATGTGTATTCTGCTACTTTTAGAGTGTTCAAGTAATGTCTACTAGATGTTGCTGGTTCATGGTATTCAGTTCTTCAACACTTTTGGTAATTTTCTGACAAGTAGTTCTATCCATTGCTTAGTGGGGTGTTCAAGGGCTAACTATAACTATACATCTGTCTATTTCTTCTTTCATTTCTGTCTTTACTTCATGTATTCTGAATCTCTTGGTTTTTGTTGCCTGTATATTTAGGATCATTTCTTGGTCAATTATAATTTTCTTATCAGTATGTAATGTTCCTCTTTGTCTCCTGTAATTTTATTTCCTCTGTAGTTTACTTTACCTGATGTTAACATAGCCATTCCTGTTTATTAATTTTTGTAATGTATATATTTTTCCATCCTTTTACTGTCAATCTACCTATGTCACTGTGTTCAATGTAAGTTTCTTGTAGACAGCATGTAGTTGGATTGTGTTTTTTCATCTACTCTGCCAATCTGTTTTTAATTGGTATGTTTAGACTACATTTAAGGGAATTATTGATATGGTTATGCTTAAGTCTGTCACGTCATTATTTTCTATTTCTTGTACTTCTTTTTCCTCTGTATCTCTCTTCTTTCTTTCCTGAGAGTTTTAAGTATTCCATCTTGATTTACTTATATGAATATTATTTCAAAGTTTAGGCAATGTAGTTCAACTAAAGTTTAATAGCAAGGGGCTTGGTGCAAAGTATGGACATACCCAAATAGAAGATTTAGGGATCAGAAAATGTTCAGTTGTCATGTTATCTTTCTTGAGATAGTTTTTGAAGAACAAGTCCCAGTAAGCAATAAGAAATCTTTCTTTTAGTATGGCTTAATATGCTACCAGGCAAATCCCTAAATATTATATTGCTATGGAATTCTTGCAGCATGGAAAGATGTTTAGTGGCCTATATCCTGCTTCTACTAAAGGGCAACATTCCCTGACCTCTGGAAATCTCACCTTCTTTTGTCTCAGAGTATACTTGTGAGGAAGAATAGCTGGAAAGTACAGCTACCTCTTTACTTCTATTCAGAGACTGAATTATCAGCACCTTTGCTCCTGTTCATGGACATCAATCATTACCCCATTCAAATTGGATTCATCTTGAGGCTTCATGAAAACCCTTAGACAAGTTTCCGGGTGGAATTTATGTAAGAGAAAGGGAAATGTGACCAGTTCTCTGTGCATTTATCATACTTGAAGTTTATCACACACAAGTTAATTAATGACACAATGTCAATCAGAAATATCTGGAGTATTTGCAAAGTATCATCAGCCATTTTCATTATATGTGGGCTCATTAAGATGTTATTCTCAGGTTCAACAATAAAACATTTATTGAGGGCTTGCCCTAGACCATTCTAAGAGCTTCATATGTTGAACAAAAAATCTTCTGGAAAAAAATGCTTACGATGCATGTACCTCTTAGCATCCTAGGAACTACTGAGGCCTATGAACTATATTAAATGGCAATCCAGTACAACTCTCCCATGATTACTCTGGGGGCTACAAAGGTCAGCCTATTAGTACCTGGGGAGATGTTAACACACAAATTTTATTAAACTAAGGCTGTCGCCTAACCATTAGACTGGAATTCCAATAGTTACACACATCTTTCTGGGGCAAAGGATAATTTTCCAAATTTTATATTCAACTGAATATCTCACTTAAGTTAAACACTAAAGCCTCAAGATTTTATAGTAAAAATGTTTTTTTTGTGTGTGAAAACTGTGATTCTGTTTTTCTTTTCTATTGTGGTTACAATATACTCCAGTTATACCAACTTCATGCATTAATACTGGATGTTTCTGGGGAAACTAACCTTTGACCCGGACGTCACTGTACCTCTGAAAGTGGTGGTAAGCAGCTTTCCAGGGGTTCCGATAGTGACGAAGCAAAGTAATAGGAGGTCTTGGACGCACTGGGACATACCTCACACCTTCCTCATCTACTCAAAAGGGAAGAAAAGAAGACATCAAATAGCTTATATATTTTCAACAGTCCTCAAAGTTCAATTCCAATAAATGAGCTGTAAGTGAAACTGACTATGCAAAGAGCATCTGGGAAGGACCCCCTGACATAAGTAGGAAGTATCACAAGAAAACAGCCCAAGTGACCATTACCAATATACTCCTTGGGAGGAGACTTGCGCTTCTCGGCCTTCACCAAAAGACTCTTGGCAGTGGACTTCTCATCATCCGTGCTGTTTGTCTCCATCATATCACCTTCTTCTGTGGAGATCACGTGCTGTTGCTTTCGAGGCTTTTTCCTTGGGGAGGCACCAGGTGGTAGGTCACTTGTAGGCATGGACAGGTTGTTCGCCAGCAATGCGAGAGATGGAGACATAGTATTGGTAGCTAGCGGAGGAACCGCTGTCATAGGAAAAGGAGCACACACATCTATGAGAACCCAAACACAACGGAAAGGCATACTTGATTTCCAGCAATGACAATGATTAAGAAAACACCACACATAGTTAACATTTATTCAGTCTCCTATATACCTGGCACTGTGCTAAGCCCTCTAATTGTGGCAGAGACTGTCAAGTGCTCCCTAATACCCCATATCTTCATCTTCCTTAATTCCAGGACCCTCACTTTGACATGCACACACTGCCACTCAGCTAAAAAAAATGTATTTCCTGGGCCGGCCTGGTGGCGCACTGCTACAGTGCGCCGCTTGGGAAGCGCAGCGGCGCTCCCGCCGAGGGTTCGGATCCCACATACAGACCGGTCACTCACTGGCTGAGCGAGGTGCGGGCGCAACACCGAGGGTTGCGATCCCGTTGCCGGTCCCGGTCCGGTACGGGCGCGACACTGAGGGTTGCGATCCGTTGCCGGTCACGAAAAAAGACAAAAAGGAAAAAATAAAAATGTATTTCCTAGCCTTTGTTACAGGTGTGGTTATATAAGATGGAAGTAGAGGTGCTTTGTTGTACTTTTGGGCAGTTTCCTTGAAAGGAAGAAGGTATGACCCCCTACTCCTCATCTTCTTTCTGTAACCCTGGAACTCAAATGTGATGGCTGGACCTCCAGCAGTTATCCTGAATAAAGGACATAGGTCAAATCCTAGGAGTGATGGACTGAAGAGGTGGAAAGAGCCTGGATATCTAATGATTTGATGGAGTCTACATACCATCCCTAGACTGTCTGCCTCAGAACTTGCTCCAAGGGAGATATGAAAACCTTACATGTTTAAGCTATTATTTCCAGGCCTTTCAACACAGATTCCTAGCAGTTAACCCATTAACTCATAAGCTTAAAAATAATCTGAATAAGTAGACATTATTATTATCCTCCAGTTCACGGCTGGCACAAGTCACATAAATACGAAGTGGCAGAGCTGGGAATTAACAGAGGCAGTCTGGCTTCAGAGCTTACATTTTTTTTTTTTTTTTAAAGGTTGGTCAGTGCAGGGATCTGAACCCTTGAGAGCTCACACTATACTGTGTCCATATAAAGAGTACTCATAGTGAGGAAGTAAGCATTTGTTTGAGCTTATGTGGATCATATATCTAGGGACTTATAAATCATGTTAGAGGTTATCTCAAGTGTTATTTCACTCTATCACATACTCGCCTATTCTTTTCCTCCACCCAACCTCAGCTCCCCGCTCCCAACAGTCATACCCTAAACTCCGTCATCACCAATAACTGTAAATTGCCTCACACCCCATCTCAATTTCTAGCACCCACCTCACTAACCAAAACCAATTCTCTTGCCAGGACACTACTCACAGTAATCAGCTTCCAACAATTTTTAGGAACTATTATCCATTCATCCTACCACTTTTCTGCCACCACCCTACACTCTCATGTTCATTTTCTCCCACTGGCAGGTTTAAATTTACAACCATTTTATTCCTTCATTGTCCCTTTTCCTGCTTCACTGTACTCACTTAGCAAAAGCACCAGAGGTTAAATCCGATTCTCCACCTAGTCTGCACCTCTGCAATCGAATATACCTAGACTGAGACACACTGCAATGCTGACTGGCCTTGCTTGGACAATCCTACAGTATTTGCTAAATTCATTACCTCTCCATATGATTATCTCACACCTTCTCCCTCAAACCTTCACCACCTCCTCCACCATCTGTACTCTCAGCAGATGACCTTGCTTTCTATTTTACTAAAAACGACAGATGTAATCAGAAGAAAATGTCCAGAAAGGCCCACCACGTCTCCTCACTTGCACTGTGACCATACAGTCATGTGCCACATAACGACATTTTGGTCAGTGATGGACCAAATATACGAGTGGCTGAAGCAAGACAAAGGTACTTAACTCAATTTTTCCATGAACTTTTTGAAGACTCCTCATAGCCAAGGTATGTAGAGGCTATACCATCTATGTGTAAGTACACTCTATATTTGCCCAAAGACGCATACCTGTAATCTCTTCCCTCCACGCTTTCAGCAAAGACCACCCCCTTCAGGTACACGCTAGATCCCACCCACTCTCTCCTCCTCGGAAGCTGCTCCAGGAATTGTCGTCGCTTTCTCCTGAACTTTCAGTCCTTCCCTCTCTGTTGGATCATTCCCACTAACATACAAAACTCTTATTTGTCCCATCTTTAATAAAAAAGTTACTCTTGATATCATTTCCTTTCAGATATTACACTTCTTTTTCTACCCTTCATAACAAACTCCTCAAAAGGGTTGTTATGTAATCACTCCATTTCTCTTCCAGCTTTCTCTTGAACTTACTCCCAATCATCCTTTTACCCCTATTTACATGAAGACTGCTCTCCTCAAGATCTCTATGACTGTGAAGGGTCACTACTCAGTCCTCATCTTCCTTGATCGCTCAACAGCATATAATCCAGCTGATCACTCTCTCCACCCTCAAATATTTTTGTTCTTGCTTTCTAGGACACCACATACTCTCCATATTCCTACCACTCCTTCCTTTCCATTTAGTCTCCTTTGCTGGATTCCATCTCCTCTCCTACCTCATAATGGTGCAGTGTCTTAGTGTTCAGTCTACAGACTGCTTGTTTTTATTTTTATTTTTTTAAAAAGATGACTGGTAAGGGGATCTTAACCCTTGACTTGGTGTTGTCAGCACCACGCTCAGCCAGTGAGCAAACCGGCCATCCCTATATGGGATCCGAACCCGTGGCCTTGGTGTTATCAGCACCACACTCTCCCGAGTGAGCCACGGGCCGGCCCAGACTGCTTGTTTTTAATGGGTATTCATTCCCTAGGGGATCTCATCCACTCATCCAGACCTATGGCTTTTTTTCCCCTCTTTCTTTTTTTTTTACAGTAGTTTATCTTTAAATGTACAACAGGCTTCAAGACAATACTTCACTCTAGCTACAGGTGGCAAAAGATGTTATGGCAGGGAATCTAGATGTTTAAATAGGAATGGAATCAAGAGTCACCACTTCCTCAGGCAGAAGGAAGAGCTTACGTTCTGCCAGATTTCTTAATTCCACCTGTGCGCGGGAGGGCCCTTCTCTGTGGCCTTCACTTTCAGTTCCTCTAGTTTCTTCTGCTCCTTTTTGTTTCTGCTTGAAAGCCTCATCCATCTCTTCAGCCTGCTTCTTTCTGCCACCTCTGTGGCCAAACATGGCACCTGTCACCCCTTCCCCAGACCCTGCCACTGGAAACCCAGGCTCGTGGCTTTAAATACCGTTTAAATATACACTGACAACTCCCAAATTTATTATCTGCAACTTCATTTTCTACTCCAAAAGCCAGGCTCACAAATCCAACTTTCTGCTCAATATCTACATTTGAATGTCTAACAGAGACCTCAAACTTTCCACATCAAAACTAACTTCTGGTGCTGGCTAGTTAGCTCAGGTGGTTCGAGCACGGTCGTATAACACCAAGGTCAAGGGTTTGGATCCTTTTACCAGTCAGCCATAAACAAAATAAAACAAAACAGGTTCTAAATTGATTATGTTGATGGTTCCACAAACCTTTGAATATGCTAAAAACCATTGAATTATACACCTTAAATTAATGGTATATGAGTTATAAATGAATATGACACAAAAAAGTTAAAACAAACAAAAAAACCCAAAAAACTAACTCCCAGGTTGGCTGGTTAACTCAATTGGTTAGAACAAGGCCTAACCAAGGTCAAGAATTCAGATCCCTACTGGCCAGCCATCAAAACAAACAAACAAACAACTAACTCCTAATCTCTCCCTACAAAATTTGGTCCTCCTGCAACCTTCTCTATACTAGCTGATGGCAACTCCATGGCTTCAGTGCTAAGGACAAAAACTTTGGAGTTGGACCGGCCAATGGCTCACTCGGGAGAGCGTGGTATTGATAACACCAAGGCCACGGGTTCGGATCCCATATAGGGATGGCTGGTTTGCTCACTTGGGAGAGTGTGGCGCTGACAACACCAAGTCAAGAGCTAAGATCCCCTTACCGGTCATCTTTTAAAAACAAAAACAAAAACAAAAAAACTTTGGAGTTGCCACAGACACTATTCTCTCACATTCAATAGCCATTTTTAAAGAAATCAACTTAGATCTACCCTATAGCTCAGCTGGTTAGAGTTCAGCCTTATAACACCAAGGTCACAGTTTGGATCTCTGTACCTGCCAGCTGACAAAAAAAAAATATCCAGAATCCAACCACCTCATACCACTTCCATTGCTACTACCCTGGTTGAGCCTCCACTGTTCAGTGCAATTAATGCAATGGCTTCTAGACAAGTCTCCCTGAATCCATCCTGGCTCCCATAGTTTTTTCTCTACACAGCAGCCAGAGTGTTCTGCTGATAACCTATGAGTTCATGGCACTCCTCTGCTCAAACCCTCTACCAGCTCCGTGCCAATCCCAGCAAATCCAAAGTCCTTAAAATGGCCCAGAGGCCCTACTCAATCCTAACCCATTTCTCTGACCTTGTCGTCTACCACTCCTCTCACTCATCTCCAATAACCTTTGTCTGTCTGCTCTACTTCTAGAACATCAGGCATGCTCCTGTCTCAAGGCTTTTGTACTTTCTGCTCTCTTGGCCCATAATACTCTTTTCCTAGATATCCTCTTGGCCAGCTCTTCATCTTTTAATGTCTTTACTCAAAGGTCACTTACTCAGTGAGGCTATTTCTTAAAGCCCTTTGTAAAATTCCAGTCTCAGACCTAACTTTCCCTTATATTTTGCCCCTGCTTTAATTTTTTCCATAGCACTTATCACCTACATATACACATACACACACACATGCACATATAAAAGTTATTATCTTTTTACTGTTTGTCTCCCTTGCTAGAATGTAAGATCTAAGAGGACGAAGATGTG
The DNA here is from genome assembly GCF_000696425.1 of Galeopterus variegatus. Classification (NCBI taxonomy): domain Eukaryota; kingdom Metazoa; phylum Chordata; class Mammalia; order Dermoptera; family Cynocephalidae; genus Galeopterus; species Galeopterus variegatus. The sequence goes on along the minus strand of NW_007728000.1, from coordinate 342,705 downwards.
CTTGTTCTGTACAAGGTTGTATTGGGTCTCTAGTCATAGAGTACTACAGGTTGAGGCAGAATTACTAAACGCTTCCTAACACAGAGAGGTAAGGGGAACTATCTAAAACAAAAACAGCAGATGAGTAGCAAAATTTCCCCTCTTGGAATATTCACGGCATCTTTCACCAGAAGTGTTGAGGCTAAATATACCCACAGAAATATATCCAAGGATATCTCGTGGCATAATAAACTAAAACAAATAGATGATAAATAGCAGGTTTAAAAAGCTGCAGATATAGCACAGTCACACCTCTTATTGAACAAACAGCATGGGAAATGTAGGCCTTCATGCTGAAATGGTAGGTGATACTGGGTAACTGAAGCACTAAGTAACTTGTTTTCCACTTTGGGTTTGTCTATATTTCATATATCTTGTACACTGAAATTCTGTAGTCAGGAAAAACAAGATTCCACTACAAATTGTTAAAAAAAAACAAAAACAGGGCTAGCTGGTTAGCTTAGTTGGTAAGAATGTGGTGCTTATAACACCAAGGTCCAGGGTTGGGTCACTGTAGCAGCCAACCACCAAAAAAAAAAGAACCCAACAAACAAACAAAACAAAAATAAAATAATAAAAAAGTAAACCTCCAAAGTGACTTCCACAAACTGGAAGTTTACAGTTGAGAAGAAGAGGGAAAAGGGTAATGAATAGCTTTAAGATCTTACTAATCACTTATAAGTTCATCAAGATAGTCTATTTTCAACAACGCAGATCTTACTTTATTGCATTACAAGGCAACAAAAATGGGCAGGGAATAAATTGTAAATAAACAGTACTTTGCTATGACTATATTGTGGCCTCTTTTACACGGTAATATTTTCTTAATGGATGCAAGGAAGCTATATTGAAGGATAGCCATGAGGAAACAATAATTTCTTTCATGATTTTGGTCAGAAGTTAATACTAATTACAAAAGGGCAGCATGATTTTAGTTTTCACAAGGTGTTTAATGCTTTCTCCTACTTATTAAGAACTAGTGAAATGCCACATTTAAAGTGGGCATTAGGGAGATGGTCCTCCTGGCTGAGGTTCACAGCAGAGTCTGGACTCTGGTGGAGAGTTAGAAATAGGGGAAGAAACAACTGCCAGTGGCGAGTATCCTGTGAATGAACTTACCAGAAACTGGCCTCATAATGTCCATTGGTTCTACTTCTTCTTTCACTTTTATCTCAGGTACAGGAGGGCCCAAAACGGAGGAGAGACTGCCACTCACAGCGACTGAAGGAGGCGGTGCAGCTGCAATGGTAGTGATGGGAGGAGTGATGGGGACTGCTCCAGGAATGGTTGAAAGGGCAACTGCTGGTTGTGACGGGGGACTGGCTGCTGCAATCATGGTTGGAATGGTTGGTGGAGGCTGCTGGGCAGTGGGAGGGACCGCAATGGTGGGCTGATCATTATTTTGATTGGATACAGTCTCCATGGACACAGTGACTGGAGTGGCCATAGACACGTGGATTTCGGACTTAGGTTTGGCACTGAAACACAAAAGCAATGCACACGAGCAAATAAGAGAAAATTGCCTTAACCTGCAACATTTCAGAGGATGGGGTTTGTCCAATTCTTTTATTACAGCACAACTAACAGTCTATTCCTTGATTTTAAAAGTTCAACTTTAAGGGCCGGCCCGTGGCTCACTTGGGAGAGTGTGGTACTGATAACACTAAGGCCAAGGGTTCGGATCCCTATATAGGGATGGCCTATTAACTCACTTGGGAGAGCGTGGTGCTGACAACACCAAGTCAAGGGTTTAAGATCCCCTCACTGGTCATCTTTTAAAAAAGAAAAAAGAGAGAGAAAAAAAAAGTTCAACTTTAAGATAACTTTTACAGGGAATTCAGGTTTTAAAAATATCCTGTATGCCCCACCCTCACCAAGTTTTTATAAGCAGTAATACAATTAACTTAGGAAGCAAAGAACATTTTCAAGAAATTATTCATAGTCACATTGTAGTACTATCAATTTTCATTACATTAATGTATTTTTTCTTCCAGAATTTCTTATACATGTTGTCTTCGTAGTTCTTTTTTGTAACCTACTACTCATACTTCGTATGAGTTTCTTATAGAACTATTTCTTATAAAGAGGAAAATATGCACGTGGCAATGACCCAAAATGTACAAGACTACAAATCAAAAGTAAGTTCTGTCCGTTTTGCACACCCAACCCTCTACCCAGAAGTACCACTCTTACAACTTTCCAGTATATTTTACCAGAGATATTTCAGGCATCTACAGTAGCTACAAATATGTTGTCCAAAAACATATACCTTAGTTTTTCAAACTTATAAGGATTTATTCATATCATTGCAAATTCTTCATAAACATTATCTTTTTGTGTAAAATGTTTCATGAAACAGATATAATGGTTTATTTACTCATGTATTCCACTACTGCTGAAAATTCAGCTAATCAAAAACAACACAATATCCTTCAAGTTCGAGGTCAAAAACAACTGGACTTCCACAGGCAAAAAAAATGAACATAAACCTAAACCTCATACCAAATAACAAAAATGCACTCACAAAATAGATCACAGATCTAAATGCAAAACTTAAAACTTTAACACTTTTAGAAGAAAATACAAAAGAAAACCTAGGAGTAGGTGAAGAGTTCTTAGACATAATGCCAAAGCACAATCCCATAAAAGAAAAACCTGATTAACTGGACTTCATCAAAATTTAAAACTTCTGAATGGCCCAAAAAGCCCTACACAATCTAGCTCTCAACTATATCCCTAAACTATCTTGTATAACTCTCCCCCTTGTTCTTGGCTGGTCTCTCTTACTGTTCCTGTGTATTACTAATATACAGGCAGTCCTCATGGTGCACAATGCTGATACGTGCGAATTTCCCATATATATATGTTTAGCTATAGTATACCAGTCCCTCAACAACACTGTTCAAGTTTTAGCAACTTCATAAAACTTGAACAATGTATGAGGGGACTTCAAAAGGTTTGTGGAAAAATAGAATGAAAAGATAAAAGTTTAGGCCGGCCCGGTGGCGCACTGCTATGGTGCGCCGCTTGGGAAGTGCGGTGGCGCTCCCGCCGAGGGTTCGGATCCCACATACAGACCGGTTCCCGCTCACTGGCTGAGCGAGGCGCGGGAGCAACACCGAGGGTTGCGATCCCGTTGCCGGTCCCGGTCCGGTGCGGGGGCGACACTGAGGGTTGCGATCCGTTGCCAGACACGGAAAAAGACAAAAAAAAAAAAAAAAAAAAAAAAAAAAAAAAA
>NW_007728000.1:335288-339099 GCF_000696425.1 Galeopterus variegatus | reverse complement strand
ACGGAAAAAAAAAAAAAAAAAAAAAAAAAAAAAAAAAGATAAAAGTTTAAAATATAAACTTTATTTCTCAACATAAGCTCCATCAAATTCAAGATATTTCTGTAAGCAATAAGAGCCATTTAGTCCATTCCTAAAGAACTGAGAGTCTGGGGAATTTAACCATGCCAATGTAGTCTTTTCGATATTATTAACTGAAGAAAAATGGATGCCCTTTAAAGATTTTTTAAGATTAGGAAAGAAAAAGAAGTCAGAGGAGCCAAATCAGGATTGTAATGATTTCCCATAGAAACTCTCACAATATTGCCCTTGTTTGTTGAGAAGTGAGCAGGAGCATAGCTGTCGTGGTGAAACTCTCTGGTGAAGCTTTCCTGGGTGTTTTTCTGCTAAAGCATTGGCTAACTTTTTCCAAACACTGTCATAATAAGCAGATGTTATTGTTCTTTGGCTCTCCAGAAAGCCAACACGCAAAATGCCTTGAGCGTCCTAAAAACTTGTTGCCATGAACTTTAATTTTGGCCAGATCACTTCCACCTCTTGGTAGCCAATGTTTTTTTTTAATGCTTTTTCTTCAGGATTGTATTGGTAAAGCCAAGTTTCATCTCCTGTTACAATTCTTCAAAGAAATGCTCAGGATCTTGATCCTACTTGTTTAAAATTTCCATTGAAAGCTCTGCTCTTTTCTGCAGCTGATCCGGGTGCAACAGTTTTGGCACCCATTGAGTTGAACGTTTGCTCAACTGTAACTTTTCAGTGAGAATTGTGTAAGCTGAACCAATTGAGATGTGTGTGGTGTTGGCTATTGTTTCTGTTGTTAATTGTTGGTCTTCTTCAATTAGGGCACGAACAAGATTAATTTTTTCCTCGCAGATTGATGTGGGTGGTCTGCCGCTACGGGCTTCATCTTCAACACTGCCTCGTCCCTTCTTAAAACGAGTTATCCATTTGTAAACTGCTGATTTCTTTGGGGCACTGTCCCCATAAACTTTTCTTAAAGCATCAATGATTTCACCATTCTTCCACCCAAGCTTCACCATAAACTTGATGTTTGTTCTTGCTTCAATTTTAGCAGAATTCACGTTGCTCTGATAGGGGCTCTTTTCAGACTGATGTCTTATCCTTCTTAGTGCCTCAAACGAGATCCTGTTCAGACATGTTATAACAAGTTAGTGCGAGTTTACTTTGGTGCAAAAAATTTTTGAAATCCATGCATAGTCTTTTCATAATACGCATTTTCCATGAACTTTTTGAAGACCCCTCATATAGTAACTGTGAGTAACTGCATAAAGTACAAACTTTGATGCTAATCCCCAAATCAGTATGTAACTAACAGATGAGCATATCTGGATAATGGTTCACGAAGACGGCAAAGTATGTAGTTAGGCTGTTCTGGTTTCCCAGTGATAAACCTACATACGATTTCATAAAAATGGAAGACTGTAAGACAAAACTGGCCAACAAAGATAAAAATGCAACAAAAAACCCCAAAAGTGATATTGCTAGAAGTGAAATTAGAAAATTGATCCAACAAACAGATGGAAGGATGAAGCCTAGGCTTGTACAAAGCTATGGTATGAACCAAACTGAAAAAGTCCAATGAATATAAAAAAGGTAAAGTCACTTCAATATCATCTTTTAGTAAAAAGTGCACTAGGAAAAGAAAGCCACCTATGGCAAAAACAGAGTATTTACTTTTATTTTTGATTGAAGACAGTAATAAAAAAACCCACAATCATTCAAGGCCAAAGTGTTGAAGTTAGTTACAACATTGAAAGAAAATGGTAATTACAAGGAAAATGAAGAAAAACCTTTTACTGCCAGTGAAGGCTGGTTTCATCATTTCAGAAGTCAGCCTGAATATGACTGATGTTAAGCTAACCAGTGTAGCTGCCAGCTCAGAGAAAGATGCTGCTGTGAAATCTGCACCCACAGCCCAAGCAGTAGTGAAGGGAAGTGATTTTGATGAAAAGCATGAAGATGTCCCTGGAAGTGATGATGCTGGCAAAAACCTTCATGTCAAAGGAACTCTTGGAGATATTTCATAGCATTGAAAGTGCAAAGGATAAAATGTTGGAAGTAGATCCAATCATAGAAAGAAGTATGACAGTTTGCCAGGGCTTAGAAAGATTCTTGCTCTGTATTATAAGTTATACAATGAGAAGAAGGCAAGCACTATTCCAATCACTCTTGTGTTTCTAATGTTTTCAATTTTGGTGCGTTAAGTAAATATCAGTTTCAAATTTTTTCATTTCTGTCTATATTAGAACAGTAAGACAGTTTTTACTATCTTCACAAACATTTTTAAAGGTCACAGAATAACTATAATCTTTCCCACTGATTATTACAATCACTTTGCACAGTTTCAGCTTGCATGGCCATTTTCACATTCCTGCACTAATGTACAATGGGAAAACTGCAAGTATCCCTACATTAAAGTCTTGGTCCCTGTTCTTTCTTCTTCCTGACACATTCTGACATTAGGGAGCACGTGGCTTACTACTCTTTCATGCTCTTTAAATCTCTCCTCAGAGAATCCCTTCTGTAAATCATCACTTCTTCCTCCCATTACTTTTTATTCCCTTTATGCTATTTCTTTTTCTTCATATATTTATTACTTCTCTATGCCCAGTAGAAAGTAAGCTTAAAGAGAACAGACATTTTGTGTCTACTTTAGTTACTGCTATATATCCCCAGATGCTAAAATGATACCTGGCACAAACAAGATACTTATTATTTTTTTCTTGAATGAAGTTTTATAAATAAGTATATCTCAATATACTAACATGCTAACCTATTAACTGATATAATAAGTAAAAAGCCCAAGATGTAAAACAATCTAATCAGGGGAAAAAAAAAAGGCCCTGTTTTTAATAATGTATCAATCTGTATACATGTGTACGTAGAAAAAGATGTGGAAAGACAATTATCAAAACTGTTACCAATCAATATTATTCTGGGGGATGGGACTGGCAAGGTGGGTGGGAAACAGGACAATGATTTTCACTTTACACTTTAAATATTTTTATATTGTCTGATTACTTTTTCCAAAATAATATTACTTTTTGGAATTAAGAAAGTAAAGAATAAAGAAAAAGCATGCATTAACTATTGCTATGACTCCATTTTTGATACCAGTCACAACTGGGTATTTACTATGAGGTAAGCTCTGTTTTAAGTGCTTTAAATGCATCATTTCATTTAAATACACAGGAATCCTACAAGGGAGATGTTATAAGTATGCCCACTACATAAATAATGCAAGTTGGAGTCAGAGAAGGTAAGAAATGTACCCAGGTCAGGCAGCTAAAAAGTGCATATAAAATGTTGAACACAGGAAAATTATGTGAAACTGGTCACACTTGCTAGATCTTCCCTCTGCCAAGATGTGTAATTGAAAACAAGAGTGATAAGAACATTTATGTGCTCACCCTGCAGGCCTAGGTGACCCGGATGTACTCCGCACAGAGCTCTCCACTCGAGGACTAGCCACTTCAGGAGGCTGAGGAGGAATGAGGGTTTTCCGAACTGCCATTCTGAAAGAAACAAGAGATAAACCCGGAAAATAGCAGTCCGAGGGCATTAAAGGATAAGAAATACAAGACATACATTTGCCAGGCATACCTATGGTAAAATAAAAGCACTACATTAACTAAGTATTTTTTTTTTTTGTCTTTTTCCGTGTCCGGCAATGGATCGCAACCCTCAGTGTTGCCCCCGCACCGGACCGGGACCGGCAACGGAATCGCAACCCCTGGCGTTGCTCCCGTGCCTCGCTCAGCCAGTGAGCAGGAACCGGTCCGCATGTGGGATCCGA
>NW_007728000.1:333131-334904 GCF_000696425.1 Galeopterus variegatus | reverse complement strand
GAGCGCCGCCGTGCTTCCCAAGCGGCGCACTATAGCAGTGCGCCACCGGGCCGGCCCCTAACTAGGTATTTTTAAAAATAATTTTTATTTTACCAAATAACAGAGGCGCGTTATTAAAAAAGCCAAATAGTACTAAAAAGCTTTTAACAAAATACAGCAGGTCCCTTCCCCATCCCTGCCCACTTTCTGCCAATCTCCCTCCAGGAAGCAAACATTGTGACTGTCTTAGTTTCTGCTTCTAGCATGCCACATCTCCTTTCTGCTCAATGCTATTAAAATTGAAATTCATTTTAAGTGTTTACAGTCATTATTATGCCTATGTATTTATACAGACCTGAGCAAGTTCCTGGAAGACCAATGAAAAAAGCTTATCAAGAAAGTTGGAGATCAACTGTTATGCAGCAGAGGGGCCACATAAGGCTCTGACTGAGAATTAACCATTGGGTTTAGCAATGTGGAAGTCATGAGTGATCTTCACATGTTTAGTTTTGGTAGAGTAGGAAAAAATGCCAGACAAGAGTGGGTGCTTTGGGTTGAATGTCTTCCCAAAACTTAATTCCCACTGTACCTGCTGAGGGTGGGAAATCCTATTATGGTAATTGAAAAGTCGGGCCTTGAAGAGGTGATTAAGTTGATGGTTTAATGGTGGTTGTGGGCATGGTTCTGAGGGCTTTTTTTTTTCTTTTACACTTAGTCTTTGTTTTTCACTGAGGGCTTTAAACGGAGAGTGCATGAGGAGCTATCTCTCTCTCTCTCTGCTCTGCTATTTTCTGCTATGTGAGACCCCTGTAGTGCTGTAAAGCTACCATCAATGAAGAACCTCACCAGATGTGTTCCCTGCACTTTGGACTTCTCAGCCTCTGAAACCGTAAGCAATAAATTTTATTTTCTTATAAATTACCCAGTTTCAGTTATTTTGTTAAAAGCAACAGAAATGGACTACAGAATACAGGGGGTCTGAGAGAAAATGGTTAAAACTAGAATGTACCATATATATCAAGAATGGATCCAGGTAATGATCATCAGGGCTGCTAATATCTCAAAAGTGTGACCACCAGATGTAAACTGTCTTGTGGTAAAAGATTAATCAACAAACTATGAAGTAGTCTTGCCACAAGAAGAAAAAAAACAAAAGGTGAATCTAATCAAACTTTTAGAGTCAAGTAACAACTCACCAAAAATGCAGAGGATAGAAGAAAAAGTGAAGTTACTCTATGGGTGTAGTTACTTTAGTTGAGTGACCTAAAAAGACATATCCAAATCCTAACCCTTGGTACCTGTGAATATGACCTTACTTGAAAACATCACCTCTGCAAATGCAATTAAGAATCTCGAGATAAGATCACTCTGGATTTAGGGTAGCCCCTAAATCCAATAACTGTTATCTTTATAGCAGAAAGGAAAGGGAGGTTTCAGACATGCAGACACAAATGAATATGGAGGCAGACACTTGAATGACTAGAATGATGTGTCTATAAGCCAAGGAAAGCAAAGGACTTGATTCCAGACTTCTAGCCACCAGAACTGTAAGATAATAAATTTCTGTTGTTTTATGCCTCCAAAGTTATGGTAATTTGTCACAGCAGCCCTAGGATACTAATACAATGGGGATGCCATTGATAAAATCCAGAGAAAGAACAAAAACTCTACAGGACAAAAGACCAAGTTTCCTCAACAAATAAACTAAGAAAAAGAGGAGGAGGAAATCTATGTATTTTTTTTTTCCTTTTTGTCTTTTTTACTGACCGGCAATGGGATCGCAACCCTTGGTGT
>NW_007728000.1:312671-333068 GCF_000696425.1 Galeopterus variegatus | reverse complement strand
GCCGCCGTGCTCCCAAGCGGCGCACTCTCCAGTGCGCCACCGGGCCGGCCCAGAAATCTATGTATTAAAGTGGTCTTTTAAGAGTCATATTAACTAATCTCGATGTGTACACATTATCAGAATACTGATTCAATAAATAATACAACACAAAAGAAAACTTGTGACATTTGCGACCACTAGAAATTTGAATGACTACTGGCTACTTGATATTAAGAGATTTTTTTCCCCCAAGTATGTATCTCTCAATAGACATGAGCTGAAATATATAGAAATGAAATGACATGATGTCCAGGATTTGCTTCAAAATAACATGGTAGAATAGGGTGGGTATGCATATAGATGAAACAAAATTGGACATGAGCTGATAAGCTGATAATTAAAGTTGGATGATAGGTCCATATTCTTATGTTCAAAATTTTATTATGTTTAAACTTTTCCATAGTTAAAAAGTAAAAAAAAAAAGAAAAGGAAAAAAAAGCAAGACTAACTCCTCTAACATTCCCCTTCCACCGGCAAAACAGCAAAACCAAAACCAAATTTTTAAAAAACTGAGATACATCACTACAAACCCAGAAAATGACCAAATTTAAAAAGACTCCCAATAACGGGTGTTGGTGAGGATGAAGCTGTGGTCTCCACTGCTGGTAAGAGTGTAAATGGGTATAACCACTTGGAAAAACCACTAGCACTGTCTACTAGAGTTGAACGTAACACCCTATGACCTACCAAATCCCTCTGGGTATAAAACAGAAATGCATTCACGTATAAATTAAAAGTCATGCACAAAAATGTTCAGGACAACGCTATAGGGAAAACCTGGAAATAATCCAAATATTCACAAATAAACTATAATATTGTTATACAATGGTATTTTACAGGGCAATAAAAAAAATTACAATCACATGCAATAATGCGGATGAATTACACAAAACTGAGTGAAGAAAGTCAGACACACAAAAAATGCATAATACATGAGTCTATGAATTGGTCAAAACTTAGAAAAGGCTATTTACCTTTGGGAGAAGGTGCTGGTAATGTTCTCTTTCTTGACCTATATAGCGGCTGGATGCTGTGCTCACTTTGAGCTAACTCATTAGCCTGTGCATGCATTATCTGTGCTGTTTCAATGAAATAGTGAAAGAGACTGGTAGAAGAACTGGAGATACAAATACAGACAACTCCTTTATTTTCTTTGCAAAGAAGAGAAAAAAAATGTGGTAGGTGGTGGAGCAAAGAGGGCTCGATAGAGGAATTTTTTTTTTTTTTAAGACAGAAGAGACAACAGCATGTTTACACTTTTTAGGTGAATGATCCACTAGCAAGAAAAAAGTGATTATGTAAGAGAGGGAGAAGAGCTAGAACACTGTTCTGGAGTGAGTGCTTTGGAGAGAAGCCCAGAGAGCCCATCTAGAGGAACAGACAGGAGGTAGGTACATGGGGACTGGTGCTGACACAGACAGGTAAGTAGATGTGACAGCTGCAGTCTGGGGAGGTTCTTTTCTGATCATTCCCATTTTCTCAAAAAAGTAAGGAGCAAGTTCATTAAGTAACAATGAAAAAGGGGGAGAAGGCCTAAAAGTTTTGAGAAGAGAAAACGTAAAACAGTTGTCTGGGAGGAGTGGTATAGGACAGTATGCTTTGTTGGCCCACTATAAGATCCTAGTGAAGGTCTGTGAGGCTATGCAAGACCAGCCAGCGTGGTGGTATTCCCTGCAACAATCTGCTGCACACATGCCAGCACAAATGAAGCAGAAAGCTGGATTTCACTCTGGTTTTAACAAAGTTAAGAGGGGAGCAAGGAAGTTGAGGCTGTGTGTAAATAAATAACTGCATGTTACCAGACAGTCTGAATCAGGGAGAGCAGAGAGAAAGGCCTTGACAGGCAGTGAGGAACATGAAAAGGTGGTAGTAGCATCAGTGGCCTGGTGGGTTCCTGCTGGAGGTGGAGTCCTGCTGGAAGGGAGGTGAAAAAAGAGAAGGTGGGCTATGGGACACAGAGCACAGAAAACAAGGGCAAGGAAGGCTCACTGAACTCATGTGCTGATGGCGCTAATGCTGTGCGTGCACACTGCTTAGGGAGGGCAGGAGAAGCATTCAAGCACCTGAGGGGCCAAAAGCTGGAAGATCATTTCTGTTTATTAAATCACAAAAGAGAGTCAGACATTGTGTGCTACTACCGAAGGGCATACAAACATACCTGCAAAATCAAACTTGAATCTCATCCAATCTCTAGATCTGCCCTGTCCAACAAGGGAGCCACATGGAGCTACTGAGCACTGGAAATGGGCCAAGACCCACCTCCAGGCCAAGTAGACGGGAGGGCTATGGAGGAGAGGCAGCCACCACTTTGGAAAGCTATAGGGGAAGTTGAGTCCCTGAGGAAGAGCCAGTTTTAAAGCAAGAAGGCATGGATAAAGAGGTAGGGGCAGGGGATTCCAATGATGACAGACTGTGAGTTACAGAGGGCATAGCAGAAAGGTCACTGGAAAGTGACAAAGTGTAGGAGAAGGGCACAGATCTTTTTGTCTCCAGTGTTGTGAAGTTTCAAAATATTGGCATGGGATTATTGCATCCATTGCACCTGAACGTTTCTTTGAATCAGGAAACTCACATCCTTCAGTTCTGGTAATTTTCTGTGAATTACTTTGTAAATGATCCCTTCTCCTCTCTCTGATCTCTTGCTGAAGTCCCATTACTTGGAGGCTGGATCTCCTGAACTGGTTCTTTTTCTTATTTCTCCTATTTTCTCTTTGTCTTTTTGCTCCGCTTTTGAGATTTCTTCAACTTTATCTTCCAGTCTTCTACTGAGTTTTCAGTTTCTACTACCATATTTTAAATTTCAGAGTAAGTTATTTTGTCCTCTGTATGTTCCTTTTGTATAGCACTGTGTTCCTGTTTCATGGATGCAAATTTTTCTTTTGTCTTTCTGAAGACATCACAGATAGTTTTTGTTTGTCTTTGTTCATTTGTTTTTTTTATTTTTAGTTTTATTCTCCCTTTCTAGCTTCTGCATCTTCCAAGGTGCTTTTTTGGGTGTGTGTGTTATAGTTTCTATCTTCCAATGTTAGAGGCCCCTGTAGATAACTGGTTATCCTTGGTTGTACGTTCATGATTAGGAGTGGGGCGCACTTAAAAGCTGGTTGGAAGTTCTGAGCTTGTGGAAGGGCTTGTCTATTGTGAGATTCACTTCAGGCTGATCCTCAGGGAACTCCTAGTGTTGGTATCTCTAGAGCTTTCCCCCTGGGCTAGGTAAACTCCCCAGAAGAAAAGTAGAGTCCTCTTCTCACTTTCTATCTAGAGTGTCAAGTTCAACTGCCAGGGTTCTGTCAGCTAAAAGGGGGAAGTGGACTGATTAGTCTCAGTATTCCACATATGGATGGTCACTTAATGTTTCTGGTAAAATCCTCATGTCCTCCAGAGTGCTGGTTGATCCTAGTGGATCATCAGAAGAGTTTGAAACCTCTTGATAGAGTCTGACTCCTGCTTGAGTTGGGAAGGGGCAATGTGCCCCACAGTATGGGTAATGTAGGGGATAATGGACTTTTAGCCTACCCTCCTTAAAAGAGCAGGTCCCTTCCTTTACCCCCACTTCTTCCTGTTCTTAGTCCTTTGGAAGATTCTGCAATTTAAATGAGGATGTTCTCAGCTTGCCCCTATATAAGCTTAATATTTACCTTTTTCATAGCTAAGGGAGCAATCACTTGTATATTTGCTTTCCAGCTTCAAAGTTTTGTTGCTATGTGTTCTCTCCTATTCTTATCCTTGTGGTGTTTAGAATCTTTTTTTTTTTTTTTAAAAAACCTCTTTATTAAAGTTCTATAGAGTTTTGAGAGGGAGAGAAATTTAGATGTGAGTGATCAACTTGCCATCTTAACTACAAGACTTGCCTTCTGTTTTATTAATAAGGTTACTTTGCAATGGACTGACTTATCCTTTTAAGAAGGCCTTCTTTGGGCCAGCGCCGTGGTGCACTCGGGAGAGTGCAGCGCTGGGAGCGCAGCGATGCTCCCGCCGCGGGTTCGGATCCTATATAGGAATGGCCGGTGCGCTCACTGGCTGAGCGCGGTGCGGGCGACACCAAGCCAAGGGTTGCGATCCCCTTACCGGTCACAAAAAAAAAAAAAGACAAAGAAGGCCTTCTTTACAAAGTATTTGTAATGAGCAAAGATAGGAACTCTGGTATATGCAAAGATCTGCGTATCCAAAAACACTGTGGCCCTAGTTCCAGCAATTTAAGTTTATGCTATGTTTAATCTTCTGATGTTGACGCTATTAGCTCAGCTCTCTAAAATGTGACCGCTCATCTCCCACCTCGAGAATATTCAATAGCATAGTACATACCTTCCTGCCTATGACCCACCAACTGAGAGATTTACATGGTGTAGTGGATTAAATTATGTCCCCCCAGACTCACTGAAGCTTGAATTGTGTCCTCCAAGTTTTATGTATTAGAAACTTGGCCCCCACTGTGACCGTTATGAGGGTGGGAAATCCTATTATGGTAATTGAAAGGTAGAGACTTGAAGAGGTGATTATATTATAGGACCACCATAGTGAATGGATTAAAAATGGTAGTCAGGGGCATGGTTCTCAGGGCTTTAAAAGCAGAGTGAATGAGGAGGTTACTCTCTCTTCTCTCTCTGTTCTGCCATTTTGCAATGCGATACCCTGCTGTCACTGTCACCACCACCAAGGCCTTCACCAGCTGTGTTCCTTGGACTTTGGACTTCCCAGCCTCAGAAACTGTAAGCAATAAATTTCATTTTCTTTATAAATTACCTGGTACCAGGTATTTTGTTATAAGCAACAGGAATGGACTAATACACAAGGTATTTTGTTATAAGCAACAGAAATGGACTAATACACAAGGCAACAAAAAATACTATCTGCTACTAAATATGAGTCTTAATACCCTTTGGAAATTGTTTGTCCTTAGCAACAATTCACACTGAACAGTGAGGGAAAAATATACTGTACACATTAACATAATTACCTAGACAAGCCTGAAGAGTTAATTACAAGCTGTTCTATTGGTTATGGGATTAAACCTTCAGAACTGGAGAGAATTCCTAAAGCAGTATGCAACAGAGGCTTAGAAACTGACACCTCACTGACTTGAGAATTCTTAACATCCTATAGTCTGAGCTGGGCTCTACTGAACAACCCTGTGGTCAAGCTGTTGTGGAAGAAATTAAAAAATGCCACAGAAGAGAAGAGATTAGTTTGCTACTAGCATTGGATATGAGTGCCAATTGTTTATACCAATTACACCCAGAACCAGAGACGTCATTCCACACTACTGGGTCTACTCACCCATCTGTGGCAGGCTTCTTCCGGAGTATGCTTGGCCGGGGCGAGGAACCCTGAGGGGGAGCATTGGTGCTCGCACTCTGGCTGTGGGTCTGTACCACGGTTGTTGCTGCGGGAGCAGCACTGAATGGATTGCTAATAGGATTGGCTACAATTGTGGCTCCATCTGCCAACACCACTGCTACAAGAGAGAGAGGCAACAGGAAAGAACAACGAAGAGAGGGAAACAGAAGAAATACATTACTAAAATACCACATAAGATACGATTAGAATAGCAGCATTAGGTATCCACATTATGACTGTTCAACTTCAAGAGGATAAGGGACAGAAGCACAATGTCCATCTGCCTAAAAGCAGATGGTTTAGTGGGAGAGGTTACTAAGTCTCTTCTGATGCATGATCAATACCATTATTTTTTCTTTTCTCTATAATCACAGTTATGAATAAACAAGATAAACTAAGCCAAGTGTCCACATGGGGCATCCATGTAGTAGCTCACTCTACTTAGTACTTTACATTTTTCCCTTATATAATTCTTACCATCATTATTATTCCCATTTTAGAAATGAGAGAACTGAGAGTCAAGAAAGGCTAATAAAAGGAAGAGGCACAAAAGGCAGAAAACATGATTTGTTGGCTTTACAGCATACTCCAACGTACACTTGAAGAAATGTGCTCACATGGTGTTTGTAAAATACCACTCCCCCTTAATCCCTAGTAATGGTACCGTCCTCCAGTCTATCTTTAGGAAGACATTCGACTAATAGATATTTGAACTATATACTTAAAGTTAGCATCAAAATACTGGTGAGCATGAGACCAATCAGAAACTAGCCATGTTTGGCAGTTCGGACCTACAAAAATGGCTCTTTCATAAGAATCAACCTAATACTATGAGTTTTCTAGCAGGTGATATTCAAGATGTAAGTACACCATCCTTCCAAGTGGGTAACTGTGGGTAAACTGCACCTCTGTGACAGTCACTTAGTGATTAAGAATCTGAGAAACTTTGATTCAATAATTAAATTCAAGATCTACATGACAATTAAAATTCCTAGTTCCAAGTTAATCCTTCATGGTATAGTTAATGTGAAAGATAATCTTTAAGGTCAATACCCTGGCTGAGAAACAGCTATTTCTTTACATCAGAGAAACAGCTAATACTCCAACCACAGTGACTTACTCCATTTTTCAAAATGCCTATTTCACTATTATTTCTTTTTAAGCACTGACGATATTAGCTAACATTAATATAAGGATTTACAGCTTTACATACAACTCTGAAGAAAATCTTAAATTGAATGAGAACACAACTCATAAGGTGAATTTGCTCCCGCAACTAACAGCTTTTTATAGAATGCTTCTTACTATGTGCAGATGCATATTAGGATGTTTATGTACGTTATTTCTAATGTTTACAATGACCCTGAAAAGTAAGTTCTAAGCAACTCATGTTACAAACAGAAAACCTAGGGCCTATAGAAATTACCTGAGGCCACAAAACCAGCAAGTGGCAGAGCCAGGATTAAACTCATGTTATCTATTTTCTCTATATCACCTTCTGTATAAAAAGTTAAAATTACCTGAAGTCTTTCCTTCAGGCTGTGGCTGCTGAGTACCCATCGGTGCAGGCTGAAGACCTTGTGTGTTGATTGGGGTTGCTGAATGAATTCCCTGTGTGCCAATTGGTGCTGGCTGTATCCCTGGTGTCCCAATGGGGGCCGGCTGGATCCCCTGTGTATTGATGGGTGCTGGCTGGATCCCTTGGATGTGTCGAGCATGTGATGCATCCACTGTCATTAACTGCATGGGGTTTAGGTGGACTGTAGACGCTACCCCAACACCAGTCTGGGCTGTGATGGCAGAGTTTGGAGCCTGAGCTGAAACTAAAAACGATCCAAAAGGTGACTACAAGGTTAGCTCTGATTATACACAGTACACATAAAGAGAAAAATACTAAAATGAAAACAGATTTTTTCTGTGCAAGACCTAAATCATCTTGTTTAAAAAAAAAGGGCTGGCTGGTTAGCTCAGTTGGTTAGAGTGTAGTGTTGATAACACCAATGTGAAGCAAGGGTTTGGACCCCCTTATCAGCCAGCCGACAAAAAACCAAACAAAAACCAAAAAAAAAAAACCCAATATTCTTTCAGATCCCCATACCAGCCAGCCACCACAAATAAAATACAATGAAAATAAAATAAAAACATAACAATAAAAAAAGCACCCGGCACCATGCCTGACACAGAAAAAGAAACACAAAACAAAACAAACACCACACTTGAAACTCTAAATACTAGGCACTGCGCTGGCTGGTTAGCTCAGTTGATTGGAGTGCTATTATAACACCAAGATCAAGAGTTCAGATCTCCATACCAGCCAGCCACAAAACAAAACAAAATAAATACTAGGGATTGTTTTTTCTTTTCACTTCCTACCAATTTGATATGGTCTTTATTCAGATTACTAGAAATATGACTAAACCAAGAAAAATGCAATCATTTATTAAATTCCAATTATTATTCAGGGAACTGTGTTAATAATTAATATAAAAGTTCTGAAACACATCCATGGGCCCCAGGTCAAGAATCTTTGCCTTAATTGATAGAACTACTATCAAAGGCACTTCTGAAATAAAGTAGTTAGGAATTTCAAATGATGTATATCCATTAGAGAGTAAGAACAAGTGTTTTTTTCTCTTACAAAGCAAATACCCTATTTACTATGTAAATTAAAAACAAACAAACCAAACAAAAAGATTGAAAAGGAAAGCATTCATAGAAAGCAACAAAAAGAAAGGATTTCTCACTATTCATGTAAAGAAAACAAACACAAAAGACTTTTCTTCTTAGTCATCAAAACAATCCAGAGAGGGCCAGCCCGGTGGCGCACTGCTACAGTGCGCCACTTGGGAGTGTGGCGGCGCTCCCGTCGAGGGTTTGGATCCCACATACAGACTGGCCACTCACTGGCTGAGTGAGGTGCGGGCGCAACACCGAGGGTTGCGATCCGTTGCCGGTCACGAAAAAAGACAAAAAAAGGAAAAAAAAAAAAAAAAAAAAAACAATCCAGAGAAGGCTGGCTGGTTAGCTCAGTTGGTTAGAGCATGGTGCTGGTAACACCAAAGTGCAGGGGTTCATCAGTGTACCAGGCAATAACAAAAACAAAAAATGAACCCCTACAAATCCAGAGATGAAGGAATCTGTTTCCAAAGCTACTGGGATTGTCCAATGAAAATATCAAGTCACACATGCAACTTTAAATTTTCTAGTAGCCACATTACAAAAGAAAAAAGAGGTCAAATTACTTTTCATAATATACTTAATTTAACCCTATATATCCAGAATATCACCATTTTAAAATGTAAACACTATAAAAAGTATTAATAAGATATTTTACATTCTCTTTTCTATACAATGTCTTTAAAACTCAGGGTGTACTTTACTCTTAAAGGAAGTCTCAATTAAGATACTAATTTTTATCAAAAATAATTAATCTGTATTTTGATTCCATAAAGTCTATGATTGAAAAAGTTTTACACTGCTAAGCTGTTCCAAACATGTTTGAAGTTTCTCTCATTTTAATTAAATAAAATTAAAAATTCAGTTTTTCATTGCACTAGCCCCACTTCAAGTGTTCAACAGCCCAAAGTGAGCCAAGGGTCCCACAAGAAAAGACTATCTAAACTCTGAGATTTAAGTATAGTTTTACCTGGATTAGCAAAAAGAACACAATTTACAAATCAGAATGAGAGGTTCGCATAACTATACACTAAAATAGAAAACATAACAAACACCCCACAAAATAATAGAAGCCCCATAAAAATGCAGCTTTATTCATTACAATTATACTATCACCTTAAGGAGTAACAAAAACTGTTAACGTGATTATCCTCAGGGTGGGATAAAACTATGTAATGTCACTAATACATAACAATCTTTTTATAAATTGTACAAAAATTGTCATTTAAGACTCTGATGCTTCACATTTCAGCCTCTGAATTTGAAAATAGAAACTCAAGTAGCTAAATCCTCTATCAAAAATACTCTCTGATCAATCCCTATCTCATGCTGGCAAAATTAAAATGTAAAAAGTCATCTTAAATGTGAGGCTCATACCTGGATACTGTCGAATAGTGGACACGGAACTGGTGATTGGGGTGTAAGTGTGTGCTGCCAGTGGGTATGCAGAAGGTGGGTAAGTTGGCAAAAAGTACTGGAACTGAACAGGAACAGACGGTCTAGAGATGGAACACAGACAACATAAAACAAAGCAGTTATTTCTTTCTTTACCTTCAAATGATCCTATCCCCCAGATACTCTTCATACCTTTCATAACTGCCACACCAGCATCTCCTAAATTGTGCCTCAAGCTAATAGATCAAAGGATACATACCAAGGCAGTGTAAAAATTTTAAAAGTGGATACTAAAAATATCTATAAAAATGTAATAACATAGATAATATTTTATGGGTGATTCTTCGGAATAAAAATTACCAAAACTGACATTCAGTTATCAAAAGTCTTCACACTCAAGCCTACTTGAAAGACACTAAGCTCAGACTGTTTTTACTGTCAAAATTTTATCAAACATACGTAGAACAGATAATCCCATCCTCATACAGATTCAGAGGCCAGGAAAAGAAGAAATGAGATCCAACTTATTTTTTGAGCTTAATATTGCCTTGATATTAAAATTGGACAGGGAGAGGGCTAGCCAGTTAGCTCACTTGGTTACAGCTGGTGAGGATAACACCAAAGTCAGGGGTTCAGATCCCCCTACCAGCCAGCCGCCAAAAACCAAAATAAAATAAAATTGGACAGGGAGAATATGAGAATAGATTACAAACAAATCTCACTTTCTATAATGACACAAAAATTCCTAAATAAAACTGAATTAACAACCATATAAATGAACTATATCATGATAAAATAAGACAAGAATGATTCAACATCAGAATTTCTATTCATGTTTTAGATCATATTAAAAAATCAAGACAATAATCATTTGTAACACTGCAAAAGTACACAAAACATATTTGATAGCAATCAATACTTATTCATGATATAAGAAAACCAAATAGAAACTTTGTTCCCGAAACCAAGAATGGCATCTACCAACATTTCTAATGAAATTTGAGAAGAATTCCAATTCAGGTCAGGAGTCATGGAGACTTACTTTCTGTGCTCTACTAGCATTGTATTGTGAGCTCTAGCCAACATAATAAGACAAGAAAAAAAAAGTGTCTATAAAAACATGAAAATAAAAAAACTCTCGTCCCCCTCTCCCCAAAAACTGTCTTTATTCATAGATGAAATAAACGTCTACATAGGAAATCCAAGAGAATCTATAAATTTTTAGAGTTAATGAGTGTTCAGCAAGGTAGATGAAAACGAGATGAAAACACTAATACCTATAAACATTCCTATACACATACTACTAATGAAATAAGAATAACGTTTAAAAATCATCTAACTCTGAAACTACTTTGTGTACGCTGTACATACAGGGTTTTCACTGTGGGAGAGGGAGATACAAATATGGAATGGGGGAGGTAATGGGGTTGAACTAGAGGGACCAGCACGTACTCAAATATTTTTAAAAAGTTATAGACTTCGTACCTCTGCCTGCTGAAAGGGCCTAGAAGAAATGGCAATCCACAGCAACAAGCAGAGTTAATGCCTATACCTTAGTTTCTAAATAATGAAAGGGCTCTTTGGAGAAACAGCAGACTCCAGGCTCAGACAGGCAAAGTTCAAGAGGAATCTGGAGTCTGTTGTGGTGGAAAATAAGAAAGGGATAGAATGGAGGGGACATGGCAAAACCCACAGAAGTAGCCTAATTGGGCTCTCAAGGATCAAACTGGAGACAATTTGAGTGTGAAAGCAGATGCCAGTAATAAATTAACAAATCAAATCAAATCCATGAGCCCAGGCCAATTTAAAAAAAATGAAATACTCATTGGTTAGAGTGCAGTATTATAATACCAAGGTCAAGGGTTCAGATCCCAGTATTAGCCAGCTGCCAAAAAAACCCCAAAACAAACAAACAAACAAAAAAACAACCAAAACACTCAACAAGATAAATAAATGGGGGTGGACATGAGAAAGTTTATTTACATCAGAATGCCAATTAATAAATCTGGAAGAAACAATAGTTAGAAAAAGTCATGATTTTGCAATTACTGTATTAATAATTGATTTAGCCAAGAATTATCAATAGATGCTAAACTACTGAGTAAAAGTTTACTGGGGAACAGGATATTTATAGTCTCAAAGTACTTCCATACAGATTACTTGTTTACAAAGGAGAAAGGCATGACTTTACAATAGAAAAACCTGGCAAACATCACCTTCACTGAGTAATTAATAATAACATAACCAATAATGGCACAAATGAATAGCATGAGCTCTCTGATGTGATCACAGTGAGAACAACACATCATTTAAGTGATAGTCCCTCCAAAAATGTATAATCTGAATGTACCCATGAGGAAATAATATGACAAAGCCAAATTGAAGGATACTTTACAAAACAACTGGCCTATGTATACTCTTCAAAAATGTCAATGCATGAAAGAGAATGAAAAAATAAGGAATCATTGCAGGTATCTGTACTGTGGTTAGTTAAGAGAATGTCTTTGTTCTTAGCAGTCACAAATGGATGTACTTATTATGGTTGAATGGACATGATGCTGCAACCCTGACTCTCAAAATGGCTCAAAAATAAAGAGGAGTACAGTCATCAAAAGGATAATGGCTTAATAAAAACAGCACATTTCAAACACTAAAAAAGAAATTACACAATGTGTTATTTTCGGGGAAAATTTGGAAAACAAGAATGAATAAATATAGGCTATACTTATGGGACTATTCTTAATTGAAAAATCAAAATAATGACACAATGGGGCAGGGTAATTGGCATGTTGCCTCCTACCTGTTGTCACTTCGGGTTTCCATGGCCACAGGATTTGGAGAGGCCCTGTGTCCTGAAATGGGAATCAGACTACTCCTCTCTGCAGGGTAATCAGGCTGGATCCGAGGAGAAGTATGTGTGATCTGCTGAGGCACCACTTTAGCTACAAACAGTAAAATCCAATTATATTACCCCTCATATACTTTTATTAGCATGCCAAAACATCTTGGCTAGCAGGAATCTTATAAATGTAAATAGTTATAATAAGCCTGGGTTTTTAGTTTTATTCAATATAAACGAAAGATGAATACATAGGTTCAACCAAATTATTTCAATCCAACAATCCACTGACATATTCATACTGTTATTTGTTAAAGTGGGGTTCAACATCAATACTTAAACAAAAATATCAGCAATCAGGCCCTCTTCTCTTGACCTAGCTTCTTAGAGACCCTTTTTCAAAAAAAGGAGTAAACTATTTTCAAAAAAATCAACAAAATTTTGAGTACAAAAATGGCAAAAACTTTACATTCTACTCCTGGGCCAATAGCTAATTATAATATGTAGCTAATGAGCAATAAATAAATCATTTTAATTTCCAAGTCTCAGCTTCCTCAAGGAGGCCTTCTCTAGATTTTCACTTAATAATTTCTAAGGTCCTTTGAATGTCTTGTGATTTTGCAAATACTTTAGAGCAAAATCGAAATCAATACAACCACAGAGTTTTCAAATTCATTGTGAGGCTCAAAATCTGGTCACCTTTTCAACTTGTAATCAAGTTTTGTTTAGAAGGTATAGCTGACCTGGAACACACCTCACTGTTCTTTATACACCTAGTAACTCTGTGCCTGGGAATTTGCAAAGAAACGCTGTGGCCTACATCAGAGATACAGAGAGAGGAATTCTATCTGTTTGTAAACACCCAAGTTGCACCAGTGAAAGGCACATAAACACTATGGACTAGGGGCCGGCCCGGTGGCGCACTAGATAAGTGCGCCGCTTGGGAAGCGCGGCGGCGCTCCCGCCCGAGGGTTCGGATCCCGCATACAGACCGGTTCCCACTCACTGGCTGAGCGAGGCGCGGGAGCAGCGCCAAGGGTTGCGGTCCCGTTGCCGGTCCCCGGTCCGGTACGGGGGCAACACTGAGGGTTGCGATCCGTTGCCGGACACGGAAAAAGACAAAAGACAAAAAAAAAAACAAAAAAAAACCCCACTATGGACTAGGATGATGCCAACACATTACCCAAAGCACAGACTATTTAACACTAAATGTAAGCTGCACACACCAACCATGATGCCCAGCTAACTCCCAAGGAAGGCTGGAGAAGTTTCTGCTGGATGATAGCCGGGATGACCGATTTGACTCCTGACAATGGAATCTACTGGCATCTATGGGCTAACACAGAGAACAGCTGGCATGACAGGTTTTCCTTCAGGCATGTAAGCAGAGGGGCTGCTGAGCAGGATGCAATTAAGCCTTGTTTTTTCACTAGGCCCCAAAGAAGGTAAGAGAAAATAATGCTTCCAATAGGAATGAAGCTGCCATTTGGCAGAGTAGCTAACCAGTGGTTACACCCACATACCAATGAATTGAAATCTTTACTTTTTCTCATTAAAAAAGCCACCTATTCTCAATTACTTTTGAAAAAAAACAAGGAAAGATATAATGCAGAAAGCATAAATTTGCTGTTCCAAAGATAATCCCTATTTTCTATATGATGTGATCATCTGAGTCTGCTTTCTATAATTCTGAAAACACTGTTACGTGTGGCCAGAACCTGGAGAAAACAAGGATAGTATTCTTTTGGAAATGAGTACTCAATAGAGGTGAAAACTTCTATGCTGGTAATTAGTCAGACTTATTTTTCTGACCCAACACATTCCTACTAGTAACAATGGCTGAATTCAAGATTTAATCTCACCTGGAGAAAGCAAGTGTAACTTGGAAAAAGCCACTTATGTGATTTTAATATATCCTCTGCATCCCAACTTGATAATCAATGCTCTAGGGTTATATCAGGTTTCCTTTCTCAACTAAGAAACTGTTTTAGAGAGATCCAATTATGATTTAGTAAAGAAATATTTGGTTTATCACATAAGAAGAAAACAAAACTAGAGCACAAACCTAATGGAAATTAGGAATGAACATATATTTCCAGGTTCTCACAGTGAGTTTACTCATAGTGTGATTTCTTAGGAAGATACAGGGATATTAATAAGAATCAACCTCTAAAAAATTCTTCACAGTGGGAGGTTATGAGGAAACCAGAGAGTCCCTCTTGGGCACAATGTCCCCTCTTACTGGTCTGATTCTCTTCACATTTACAGATAACCTAGTGAGGCTCCTGACTGTTAAAGTTAAGAGAATGGGCTTGGCTCTTTCATTACAGCACTGAAGATAGCTCACGACACGGTTAGGCATGACTAGAAGATGGCCTGAAATGACAATATGGAACAATCCATGGTCATTCCAACAAAACAACACACATACCTACAAAACAAAACTTTTTTCACAAAAGTGAATTGAATTCAATGGGGCATGAAAGACTATTCTCTCCAATGCCCAGTAGTAGTGAGCAGGATTACAACAAAGACCCAGCAGCAATGCCCTCTCTGCTGTAAGTCTTCCATGGGGCTGAGCATGTTTGAGAGTTGGCATAGCCCAGTTATCTAGAAGAGCAGTAGGGACTTCCTGGGTCCTACCATAATTCCAGGAAAGTGTTCTCAACATTTGCTCAGGGAGCTGGGAAACTGTAGCCTGTCTTGTGTATAGGAGGTGGGTAGAGAAACTACACTTCTATGTTTGTCACCAGAATTCTGAAGTTCAGTATGTCAGTGTCCTCTTCACACGAAGCAGTCTTAAAGTATACTATGTTAAAAACATGGCAGCTCTCCCATATCGTTGGACAACAGTAGGAAGACATGCTCATCGCTATAGAACCAAGATAGAGGTAACACTAGAGCCTAAAATCTATGGCTGGTGGGTTATAGAGAGCAGTGTTTTGCCTCATAGGCCACAGCCTCTGCTTTGGAATCTGTGGCAGTGAGATACCAATCCCTAGGACAGGCATCAGCAACCTATGGCCTGCAAGACAAATCTAGCCCACTGCCTGTTTCTGTATGACCCATGAGCTAAGAATGGGTTTGCATTTTTTTTTTTCCTTTTTGTCTTTTTTACTGACCGGTAACGGGATCACAACCCTCGGTGTCGCGCCCGCACCGCGCTCAACCAGTGAGCGGGAACCGGTCTCCACATGGGATCCGAACCCTCGGCGGGAGCGCCGCTGTGCTCCCAGGCGGCGCACTCTCCAGTGCGCTACCGGGCCGGCCAGGGTTTGCATTTTTTAATGGTTGGGTGAAAAAAGCCAGAAGAATATTTTGTGACACATGAAAATGATATGAAATTCCGATATCTCTGTCCATAGTAAAGACTTACTGGAACATAGCCACACCCATTTGTTTATGTATTATCCATGGCTGCTTTCTTGACACAAAAGCAGAGTTGAGCAGTTGTGACACAGACCTACGTGGCCTGCAAAGCCTAGAATATCCATTATTTGGCTTTAGAGAAAGTTTGCCAATTGCTGCTCTACATGACTAAAGTTTGGCTGTCAGAAACTTTTCAAAGATTTTTTAATATTTAAGGTGAACATGTACTTAAAAAGGGAATAAACAAAGCCTAGAAGAAATTATAGGGTGTCATGAAATACCATGGAGTGGCACTCAGATGAGAACCTAGGGTAACCAACCTGAGGTTTAGTGTTCTTCCCACTGCTGCATCACCCAAAGAGTTTTCCTGAACAAATCTATCAAAGTGTACAGGTTCTGGGGCCGGCCTGTGGCTCGCTTGGAAGAGTGTGGTGCTGATAACACCAAGGCCACAGCTTCAGATCACTATATAGGGATGGCTGGTTAGCTCACCTGGGAGAGCGTGGTGCTGACAACACCAAGTCAAGGGTTAAGATCCCCTTATCGGTCATCTTTTTCAAAAAAAAAAAAAAAAAAAAGAAAAATAGTGTATAGGTTCTCCTCATTCCAGAGCTTTGCTTTTCTTGCTTTTCCTGTTATTCTTGTCTAACTGTGTCAGTAAAGCTAATTTATTTCTATAAAAGGTACATGTAGAAGAGGTAAGGTTTGACAAGAAAGGAAGTCAAAACTACAGTTAAAGTTTACTTTGAGTACTCAAAGATTGTTAGCCGTTTTTTTTCCCTACTGTCAATGCCAAATCTGTATGACAAATAATATTAAGTCAAATTAATTGCTGCTTTGAAAATGAACAATTAAAAAAAATCAATACTAGCCAGCAACATGAAGGCCTGGTTAGAGGGGCTGAAAAATTCCTTGTAAACTTCTGTCTGAAGGCTGCATGACACTTACCGACTGGGATGTTTGACGTAGTCACAGCAGTAGCATGGGATGAATGGGAGGGCATTGTCATGGTAACAATTGTACTTGTGGGAGCTTGTGTGTGTGACACAGATCCTGAAATGAGAGAAAAAAGGAAATTCCTTTACAATGGCTTCTCTGCACACATTCCAGATTCTCAAAAACCTGGGGAATGTTCTTGAGAAAAGTTAGGAGAATTTTTCTAGCCTACTGTTTTTCTCTGATTGAAGGTAAGAAGGAAAAAATTAACTCACCACTTAGGCCTCACTTTTCCCTGGCAGGAAGAAGAGCAGGGTTGCCAACTTACCAGCTGTGGTTGCTGAAGGAATGGTGTTGGTTGCCAAAATTGGTGCTACTGTTGCTGCAGCCACTGGAGTACCAGTACTGAAGATAGTTTTCTGCAGGGGGAACCCCACAACACAGAGTTATAAACAAGAACATTTCCCACGCCACTCCGTCTAAAGGAAATCAGTGCTCTCACTATTGCCAGGTCCTTAGCAAATTTTGCACAATTCTGGTTTTATCCCACCAAGTATAGAGGTGGTTCTGCACCACTGGTCTTACCTGAGCCATTGTATGAAGCTGCTGTTTGGGAGTCCCTAATGCAGGGTGAGATGGTAGTGTGATTCTTGTTGTTACATCCCGTGACTGGGCAGGACGCTGAATACTTATTGCTGCAGATGGTGGATGCTGGATAGACAAAGTTGGCCGACTGAAAAGACAGAAAAGACATTATGACTTATGACTTGTCAGACACAATGTGGCAGTCAAGGTCATTTACTATCTTGTGTTAGTCAGTCATACAAGTTGTATTTAAAAAAAAAAATCTCTATTTTACTTATTTTTATTTTATTTTATTTTGGTGGCTGGCCAGTATGGGGATACCCTTGACCTTGGTATTATAACACCAACCTCTAACCAACTGAGCTAATTGACCAGCCTACAAGTTGTATTTTTCCATAGGTTTGTAAAGTCCACATTTAAACCAATACTTGGTCTTTGTCACATGAAGTAAATGGCCCATTGAATGTCTCTCCTAAAACTGCTTTAAAACATTTTAAAAGGTATCAATGTAACAAAACTGAATGAATTAACCATTAATCACTTTCAGTAGCCTTCATGTAGTTAATCAACTCTCCCTAACAATCTTGAGAGAGCATTAATATAATGACTGTATTTCACTCTGTGGCCAAATCTGAAGATACACAATAAGTTTCTCATGTTATAAACTTTTGACAAATTTCCTGAAGAAAAATTACAAACAACCTTCATTAACAAAAAGCAGCTTAATATGTGACCTTTAAAGCACTGACCTCCCCAATTTTACATCATTTCTTACTACATATAACTTGAAATTATAAAAAGTTACAGTTATGATTGCCTAGTTACTGAAAGGGAGGTCAACACAAACAGCGAGCCAAATTAAATGGTGCCCATGTACTGAAATTGCAACAGTGGCAAGAAAACTTGACAAAGTTGGCTTCTCAGATCAGAGGGTGGAAGATAGACTATTTAATAAATGGTGTTGGGAAGACTATGTAGCCATTTGGAAAAGGTAAAATTGGATCCATACCTCAACAGTACATCAGGGTAAACACAAAAAGGATCGAACATTTATAGATAACTAAAAAACGCATAAATTCTTTTATAAACTTGGAGTGAGGGAGTGCTTTTTAACTAACAAAAGCTTTCAAAACCTGAAAGCTATATGGGCCGGCCCGGTGGCACACTTGGTAGAGTGCGGCGCTTGGGAGCGTGGCGGCGCTCCCGGCGAGGGTTCGGATCCCATATGGAGACTGGTCCGCTCAATGGTTGAGCGTGGTGCAGGCATAACACCGAGGGTTGCGATCCCGTTGCCGGTCACGAAAAAAGACAAAAAGGAAAAAAAAAACCAAAAAAAACCCCCCTAAAAGCTATAAAAGAAAAGATCGACAAATGTGCATGAACAAATAAGCCGGCCTCCTGCACAGCAAAATACATTGTAAGCAAAGGCAAAAGACTCAAAGACAAAATATAATACCCCTAATATACTAAGAGCTCCTAAAAATCAACGAGAAAAATAATAGCCCAATAAACAATGGACAAAGGATATGAACAGCCAGTTCACTAAAAAAGAAAACACAAATGTTCCCTTAACAAAGAAAAGATGCTCAGCCTAACTCATAAGAGAAACGCAACTTAATATATACTGAGATATCAATGTTCACCTCTCAGATTTAAAAAAAAAACTTCAGGGCCGGCCCATGGCTCACTCGGGAGAGTGCGGTGCTGATAACACCAAGGCCCCGGGTTCGGATCCCACATAGGGATGGCCGGTTCGCTCACTGGCTGAGCGTGGTGCTGACAACACCAAGTCAAGGGTTAAGATCCCCTTACTGGTCATCTTTAAAAAAAAAAAAAAAAAAACTTCAGGGAGTGTAAACTGGTATAAACCCTAAGGGAGGGCAAATATACATAGTAGGCACCAAAATTACAATTACACATATCCTCCGATCACTTTTGGGAATTTACCCCACAGATATTTCTGCACATATGCATAATGACATTAAGTATAAGGTTATTCACTGTGATACACATATGCAAAATGACATAAGCATAAGGTTATTCACTGTGATATTATCTACGATAGTAAAGGATTAGAAACAACCTCAAATCTACTTATACAATGAATCACTATATTGCTACTAAAACAGTGATGGAAATCCATGTGCTGAAATGGAAGCTTTCAATATATGCTGTTATATGAAAAAAGCAAAGTAAAGAGGGATATATGATTTAAACGTTCTTTTGGATAAAAAGGATAAAAGTAAGAACTGCATATGACTTTGTCTACATATGCATAAAAAAAACACTAAAAGGATACCCAGAAAGCTTTTGATAGGTTACCTTTGAAAGGCAAAGGCAAAGGAACATGGTAACTTGGTAGGTAGGGACAGAGAAGAAAGTGATAACTACTTATTGTGTACTTTTTATACTTTTATATTTTGGAATCATGTGAATATAAATTAGGGAAAAAAAATGTGGTAAGCTGAACTGTAAGGGTGACAACTTGATTAGGACATTATGTCTCCAACAAAGCAATGGTTTCATCATAAGAATCCTCTCTCAAAAGCCGTTAAAATCAGACTTGGTAGGATATCAGCGAAAAAGATTTACACTATGATTAAATGGTTTTCTCCCTGCAGAAAAAAAACTAAAGAGCATATCATCTGAGTTCAAAGGGAAGCTGCAAGCCTGGCCACAAATGCCACTATGGAATGTGGTAGAACTCACTGAGGAGAGAGCCTACTACTGGAGACTGGATTTTAAATGGTTGACGAAATAGGTCACTGAGTACACAGCCCTGAAAGTCACCCTCTTCTAGCATTTAAAATTAAAAACATTCAGAGAGGGCTGGCCAGTGGCTCACTTGGGAGAATGTGGTACTGATAAGACGAAGGCCACGGCTTTGGATCACTATATAGGGATGGCCGGTTAGCTCACTTGGGAGAACGTGGTGCTAACAACACAAAGTCAAGGGTTGAGATCCCCTTACTGGGCCGGCCCGGTGGCGCACTGCTACAGTGCGCCGCTTGGGAAGCGCGGCGGCGCTCCCGCCGAGGGTTCGGATCTCACATACAGACCGGTTCCTGCTCACTGGCTGAGCGAGGTGCGGGTGCAGTGCCGAGTGTTGCGATCCTGTTGCCGGTCCCGGTCCGGTACGGGCACGACACCGAGGGTTGCGATCCATTGCCGGACACGAAAAAAGACAAAAAAAAAAAAAAAAAAAAAAAAAAAAAAAAAAAAAA
>NW_007728000.1:308389-312661 GCF_000696425.1 Galeopterus variegatus | reverse complement strand
GACAAAAAAAAAAAAAAAAAAAAAAAAAAAAAAAAAAAAAAGATCCCCTTACTAGTCATCTTATTTAAAAATAATAATAATAATAATTCCGAGAGATACATGTATACATAATTCAAATACTGAAAAATTGTAGGACAGACGAACCTAATTATGAAAAAAATTTTGAAGATCCTTTTAACAAAGAATGCGTACAAATCACCTCAAAAAGGCCTCCTCAATTGAAACTCAAGATGCACTCATATTTTAAGTCCAACTAATACAAAAATATACCCCAAAAAGAATATTTATATTAAGTATTTAGATATGTTTTAAAAACTGTGGACTATAGTATTCCTTGAGTTTCATTTATGCTAACAAAAACAAAATGTTAATATTTATGTAGTGCACATTACATGCCAGGCATATCTTAAGTGCTTTACATACAGTTACTCCTCCTAATGATCTCTGAGGTAGATAATATTATTGCCATTTTCTTTTTTTTTTTTTCCTTTTTGTCTTTTTTTCGTGGCCGGCAACGGATCGCAACCCTCAGTGTCGCGCCCGTACCAGACCGGGACCGGCAACAGGATCGCAACCCTCGGTGTTGTGCCCACACATCGCTCAGCCAGTGAGCGGCTGGTCTGTATGTGGGATCCGAACCCTCGGCGGGAGTGCCGCCGTGCTCCCAAGCGGCGCACTGTAGCAGTGCGCCGCCGGGCCGGCCCTATTATTGCCATTTTCTAGATGATGAATTTGAGGCATTTGCTCCTTTACCTAGCCCTCATCCTTCCACAAATACACCTTGAGGATATACCATCATAAACATTCAAGAGCATATTCCAATGCATCCACCAGTACGTCCATATGCTGGGGTATAACACAGCCAAAATGAAAGAATGAGTAAGAGCTCTATATACTGATTTGGAGTGATTTCCAGAATAAAATGTTAAGAAAAAATGCAAGGTATAAAATGGCATTTGTAAATATAATATGTTGTATTTTCTGTAAGAAGAGGAAACAAGGAAAATGTATGTGTATATATGTGTGTACACTTACTTTTGCAAAAGGAAACCCTGAGAAGGCAACCCAGAGAATAATAAAATGATGACCTACAGAGAGCAGATGACAACATGCGAAGTGACAGGGAGGCTCGCAAGGCTGTTTTTATGTAGCTTTGACTTTTGAACCAAATAAATATTTCACATGTTTTATTTTATTTTTTTCATTTTTGTCTTTTTTACTGACTGGTAACAGGATCGCAACCCTCGGTGTCGCGCCTGTACCGGGGACTGGCAACGGGATCGCAATCCTTGGTGCTGCGCCCGCACCGCACTCAGCCAGTGAGCGGGAACTGGTCTCCACATGGGATCCGAACCCTCAGCCCAAGCGGCGCACTCTCCAGCGCGCCACCGGGCCAGCCCATATTTCACATGTTTTAAAAAGTAAAATCAGCTTGCTGGTTAGCTCAGTTGTTTAGACCAGTGCTTTTAACACCAAGGTCCAGGGTTTGATCCCTGTGCTGGCCAGTCAAAAAAAAAAAAAAAAAGTTACATCAAGAGAAAAAGCAAATTCTAAAATTATAAAGAAATTTAGGCAAATAATCCAAACTATATATTAAATTATAATAAAAAAATACTAGGAAAATAACCAAAAAGCTAATAGCAGGCTAACTCAGAATGCAAGTAGAAGGAACGTGGGAAACTGACATCTGTTGGACAGAGGAAGAGTGTGATACTCCTCATTGTATACCTTTTTATACTTTTATATTTTGGAAACGTGACTATATATTAGGAAAAAGAAAATGTTACTACATATCCCTCAGAGAAAAGAATCGCCTCAAGTGACTTTTGAACACATTCCCACTCTGTTAGTGGGATTTAGTCTGAGGACAAAAAAGAACTGTGCAGTCAGTGCACTCAGTAGTCTTATTGTTAATAGTAACCTACACAAAGCAAGGGGTTACTTTATGACAAGGGGACTTACGACTTTGAATTGTTACTCTCAAACTATTTTTTTGTATATTATAGGATTAAAAAACATGTAGTTGTACTAATGTCTCTAGGAAACAAGGTTTTCAGTGTAAGAGAAAAGTCATAGAGATATATAATCTGAGAAAGTAAGAAAAACATATAATGTTAAATATCATTTGGGGGCTGGCCGGTTTGCTCAGCTGGTTATAGCATGGTGCTGATAACACCAAGGTCAAGGGTTTGGATTCCTGTACCAGCCAGCCACCAAAAAAAGTGGACTTGTGACCATCTTCCAGAGTTTAGCTGGACCTTTTGGAGTGAGGACAAGAGCAATGTTGGGAGAGACTGCCAGTTTGAGATTTTGTCTTTCCCATCTCAGAGAACAATAACAAGAAAAACATACAAGAGGAATACAGTCTCCATCTTTGGCAAAACTAGGAGATACCTGAAATCTCAAACTACTAAACAAGGAGCAGAACTGTCAAAGGCAGTGATAACCAAACAGGGACTTAGGAACCAATGGAGAGAGGATTTATGCACTATAATTTCAGGGATAAAATCCAGTACAGTATAATTCTCCAAAGTGACAAGCACAATCTTATCATAGGAAACCAAAATCTTTTGATTGAGACAGCAGGGACAGAGCTGGCAGTGAAGCAGGATCCGGACTGGTTCCAAGGGTTAAGAAACAAAGAATGTAGGGTTGAACTAGGAATCACAGATACAGATAAGCCCACCTGTGGGGAAAGCATATGATGAGAACCAGGTGGAAGAGAAGCTTTGCCATTTTGCATGGCCTGTCTTCAGAGACAGGAGAGAAGTAATGGCCAACAAAACTCAAACACAGGACACTAAGTCATTTGAAAAACATCTCCTAACCCAGACTATATATATAGCCCAGCCTACAAAAAGAACCTATTATAAATAACTGATCCAGAATAAACTCAATCCAATCAGAGATGAATATTCAGAAAGGAACTAGCACAGGATCTGTTTAAAGATGCTATATGAAGAAAAAAGGTGGAAAGAAACGGGAAATACACTGCAAGTGCTTTCACTGGGCAGATAAAAATTGGGCCATGAATTAAATAACCTAATGAAATAAATGCTTCTATGAAATGAAAACACGAAGCAAAGACATAAGAACTTATTGGAAGTGATGACAAGACAACAGAAGGAGACAAAATAAATGGGCAGAGCTCAAGAGAGAAACAGAAGACAATTGTTCAGCTATTTCAGGAATGAAGGCAAAACTAAGAGTAGAAGATGAAAGGCAATGATGAAAATGCAGTAAGGGATGATGAAGACTGTGAGAAGACTGTGAGCAGAATCAAAGGCAACCAAGAGCTACAAAGCAATAGATAGGCAAGTCATAAAAAAGATCCAACACAAGCATAATTGTATGCCCTCCCCCCAATAAAATGGAATAAACATATACAGATATAATTCAAGAAAACTTTTCATAAACATAGTTGTATGTTACAGATTGAAAAGGCACACTGTGTTACAGAACAAAACCATACGTAACAGTCACTACAAAACACATCTAGTAAAGCTGCTGAAATTCAAAGATAAAGAATCTTGATGGCTGGCTGGTTAGCTCACTTAGAGCATGGTACGGATTAACACCAAGATCAGGGGTTTGACAAAAAAAAAAAAAAAAGAATCTTGTGCAATCAGGAAAAAAAAAATCAACATCTTTTTAAAGGTTTAAAAAAAAAAAATTAGGCTGGCCTCACACTTCTCTACAGCATCATCCAGCTCTGAAAGACAGAGGAAAAATACCTATAAACTACTCATGGAAGGAATACAGAAACAACCAAAAAAATTGTATCAGCCAAATTACTGCTTAAGTGTAAAGATATCTGGGAGATAATTTTGAGCATGCAAAAATTCAAACTACTGATCCTTTAAGATAAGCTCTTCTTGAAGAAAGTATAACAGTACAAATTCCATTCAACCAAATAATGAATTTTAAAAAAAAGGTCAAAGAACTGGCAGACAGAATTGAATGTATTTAACAGAAAGAGTAAGATTTACCACTTAGATTTTTCTTTTTTTTTTCCTTTTTGTCTTTTTTCGTGACCGGCAACGGATCGCAACCCTCAGTGTCGCGCCCATACCGGACCAGGACCGGCAACGGGATCGCAACCCTCGGCGTTGCTCCCGCACCTCGCCCAGCCAGTGAGCGGCTGGTCTGTATGTGGGATCCGAACCCTCGGCGGGGGCGCCCCCCCCCTCCCCAACACCACCACCAGCTCCTAAAAACAGGGGAAAAAATCCCAAAAACCGCCCATTGGAGGAATACAGAAACAACCAAAAA
>NW_007728000.1:275300-308379 GCF_000696425.1 Galeopterus variegatus | reverse complement strand
ACTTTATGGGGGATCCAAGCCCTGGGCGGGAGCGCCGCCGCGCTCCCAAGTGGCGCACTGTAGCAGTGCGCCACCAGGCCGGCCCTACCACTTAGATTTTTCTGAAAAAAATTTTTTTCTATACCTGGAGCCAATTTCATTATAACTGGTTTATTTGGCCTTTGAGAGTTTGGTAGAATTCTATGGAATCACCTGGGCCTGGTGCTTTTCTGGGAGATACTGCTTTGAAATTTTTTTTTTCTATTACTTCTATGGAAATTGGTCTACTTAAACTTTCTATGTCTAGAGTTCAAAGAGAATTTATCATAATTACAGACAGAAATAGAAAAGTAATGTGGTCATTAGGGTTTTTGTCTGTTTAATTCACAAGTATATTTCCAGTGCCTAGAGCAATGCCTGGCACATAGGAGGTAAATAATATTTATTGTATGAGAGAATGCTGAGAATTCAACAAAATTCAGTATCTTTTATTAAAACACTCAATACATTAGGAAGGATACTTTGATAATATGATTTAAAAAAAAACCCTAACCTAGTTTTCACTGTATATCCATTTATATCTTTTGAGTTTCATCATATCATCTACATATATTAACTTTTTAAAGTTAATAAAGTTAAAATGCCAACTAATAAACTATTTTATGCTGAGCAGTTTGTATCTCTTTATACCTCAGGCAACAAATTTAATTACCACAAAGCACAGTACCTCCATCTTACTGAAGAGGCAACTAAGGATCAGAGAAGTTGAGAAACTTGCTTAATGTCACACAGCTAGTAGTTGATGGAGCTAGTGGTTGAAGACAGGTCCTAGACACTATTCTTCGTTTAAATGTTATTTTCTTCAGAGTTCTGTTCTAGGTCCTCTTCTCACTCTATTCAATGCCCTTGGACAGACTCAAGATATCTCAAAGCTTCAACTGTGGCCCACATGTGGATGACTACTAAGCCCGTTACCTCTGGCACAGACATCTCTTCAACCACCTACTGACAACAGCTACTTGGTTGTTTCACAGACAAACTCAGTATCCCCAAATTCAACCTTCTTTCTAAAACCTACTATGCTTCCCATGTTTCCTTTTCACTTACTTGCTCAATCAAGGAAGAAACCAAGGAAGCATCTCAGACTCCTCTCTTTCCTTCCTCACTCTACCCTGCCTCCAGCTGCTGATCAAGTCCTATATACGGTGTCTAGCTTCTGACAGCTCCATTCTCCATGCCTGTTATCCTTTGTTTCATTCAGCAAATCACTTCTTGTTTTCCAAGTTGCCAAAGGCTCCATATAACCAATGGCAAGAATCAAGAAAGACCACGAGACGGGGCTGGCCAGTTACTCAGCTGGTTGGAGCACAGCCTTATAACAAAAAGGATTGTAAGGCTTCATGGTCACAGGTTCAGATCCCTGTACTGGACAGCCACCAAAAAAGAAAAGAAAAAGAGAAAAGAAACACCACCAGAGCTCTGTGAGTTCCTGGCAAGATCCAGATCCCACTGCTTTTCCCAACCTCCGTAGCCTCACCGCAACATGGCTTGGAGATCATGAGGACAAATACCATCATGTCTCCATCCCTGACTGTGTCACTCATAAAAAACCACTGAGATAATTCCTCATTAGCAGACTTTATCCCTTTATGGCTCCGTAAATCTCTTAATTGTACTACCTTCCCTTTTCAAATACCCAAACCTTCCACTGCATCCTGGGGACTTACTCATCTTTAGCAAAATCTCCTATATCCTCAACCTCTTCTCTGAATATATCTTTTCCCTTCCCGCCCTGAATCCTGGTTCTCCCATGAGAACACTACTACCCTTCAGACCTCTACAGCAGGAGCTGCTTTCTTTCTCATAACCCTCTTCCCCATTTATACTGTCTCCCTAGATTGTCTCCTCCAGATCCATGAGAACACTACTACCCTTCAGACCTCTACAGCAGGAGCTGCTTTCTTTCTCATAACCCTTTTCCCCATTTATACTGTCTCCCTAGATTGTCTCCTCCAGATCTTCTCCTTTGACTCCAGACTCATATATCAACCCTTCTCAACATCTTTATTTGGGTGCTCAGAATTCATCACAGCCTTAAAATGCCCCAAACCAAAGTCTGGAATTGCTCTCCAAACCCTACTCCTCCCACTGTTCTCCATCTCAAGTTAATGCACAGTCCATCTCTCACTGGCACAATCCTGACTCCTCTCCTTCTCTCACACCCCCATGTAATTCCTCAGAAATCCTCTTACTAATGGAAGAAAACCCTAATTATATCACCTGGACACATCATACTTAATATACAGTTGAGCATATACCTGATATTCTCTAAAATATTTGGGGGAAGAGGGAATGGTTAATGAAACAAAGAGATTAATTATCTATTGCTTTTTAAACCTATTTGTGTTCTGACATCCACTCTGTTAACCATGCATTCCGCCTCCATCATCATCCTTCTGAAATTCCAGCTATACCCTTCTGTATAATCTCTCTGCTTCCATCTTTGCCTCTCCACTGCCTATTCTATCCAGTAATGTGGACGATCCAACTAAAATTTCAGATCATGCACTTCTCTGCTCAAAACTTTGCTAAGACTTCCCATCACACCCTAGCAAAGTCCAATCCTGAGCGTGATTCATAAGACCCTACACGATGTGGGTACCCTGCTACCTCCTAATCTAATCTCTTGCCATTCTCCCACTATTGGCTTCCTTGCAGCTCCTTATATGTGGCAAACATACTCCTGTCTCAGGGCATTTGTACTTACCGTTCCCACCCACCTAGAATGATGTTCTCCCAGTTGACCACATAGTTCAGTTCATTACATCTTTCAATTTACTGCTCAAATGTATTCTTATCAACAAAGGTCTCCGTGACTACCTTATATGAAATAGTAAACCCTGTGTACCACCCACCCTGTCACTCCAAATCCCCCTTACTCTACTTAATTTTTCTCAAAAGAACTTTTCACCATCTAAAAAATTGTGTATTTATTTATTATGTCTCCAGCCTCTAAAAATAGAAACTCTATGAGGACATGAACAGCTTTATTCAGTACTCTATCCCCAGTATCTATAACACTACATGACTCATTAAAAAAAAAGAAGCACTCAATAAATATTTACTGAGTTAAGTGAAGACATGAAGGAAGTAAAGGAAAAAGAGAGGGGAGGAAGGGGCAGGATGGCTCAATCTTGATACCCCCCATTATACCTAAGTGCTGAATCAGTAGCATGTGCTGCTGTCGTAGTAATGACTGGAGATTGAGCTCTGGTGGCTGAGACCGTTGCTACCACAGCAGGAGGGATGGTATTTGAAGTGGTCACAGGTGGACGAGACTACCAAGAGAAGAAAAAAAATATACTTCTTTTAAAACAAAAGGCAAAACAAAATATAGTAAACCAAACACTAGAAGTATAATGTGAAACTTGGGTCTCCAGATAAGCATGTTTGTGCCAAAATGAAAGTATATTCTCACCATTCTGATTAAGCAATTCTCTTCTCAGATAGGCTGTTATAAGACCAAGAGTCAGAATCACTGAAAAATCTTATTTTGGTTGGACAGTACAAGTCCCTCCTTTCCAAATATGACTGGAGTCAAAATTCTGCACTACTATTAGTATGTATTGGGATCCAACCCTTCAGTTCTAGAGTTCGCACAGAGTCTGTTGCTGGTCCTGGTATACACATTTTACACTACCACACAACCAAGTGCCCTCCACAGAGGGCGTACTCAGTACTGGATAGAACTGCTGGCTCTCAGCCATGTAGTGTGCAGAAAAGGCAAATACAAGCTAACAGTATTCTTTGCTGGCAAAGGATTTAGGGTGCCCAGATGCTTTCTGGATGTGCGCACATGGATATTCTGTCCTTACTACCACATCTGTGTGTTAAATCTTCAACTGACAAGATGAGCTCCACCCACTTGTCCACTGTCACTCTTCCACTCACCTGAGTTCTTCTGATTCATTCGTCCCTTTTTCTTGACCCTGATACAGGCAGTCAAATCACCAAACCTTGCCCTCTCTTTCTCCTTGCTTTTTACCACCAGCTGCTTCTACTATGTCCAGCTGCTTGTCTGATACTAGGGCTACTGCACCATCTTCCTCACTGGTGAGCTCTTTGTCTTGGTTCTCATCTTTCTCCAACCCTTCATAAATACTCCTGGGGCCTAATTGCCTTCTAACTGTGTTTTGTTAGCCAACAAGGTCTTTTATGTTGTTTTAATTTGAGAGCTTTAGGCTGGTCATGGACTACCCAGTGTCCTAATCAGGACTCTTCCTTACTGTCTTAACCCCAGCTATTTTACACATATTATCTGTCTAAACCCCTGAAGAGATCTGAATTTCTTTTTTTTTTTTTCCTTTTTGTCTTTTTTTTTACTGACCGCTAACGGGATTGCAACCCTCGGTGTCGCACCCGTACCGGGGACCAGCAACGGGATCGCAACCCTCGGTGTTGCGCTCGCACCGCACTCAGCCAGTGAGCGGGAACCGGTCTCCACATGGGATCCGAACCCTCGGCGGGAGCGCCGCCGCGCTCCCAAGCGGCGCACTCTCCAGTGCGCCACCAGGCCGGCCCTGAATTTCTACCTCCTGTATGTAATTTAGCTATATTAATCTAACCTTATAAAGGTATTTCTTTGAGCATACATTACTGTGTTTACAAGAAACTCAGTGGCTCTCTATAGTCTACAATATCAAGTTTACAGTTCATATCTTAGAGTCCCCAATTTGCAGATACCACAATATCATCTCCTAAGACATTATACTTCAGTAGTACTGAGGCCACAGATTTCCTTGAGAAAAAGTTGAAAGGCATCAGCCATCTTCCTAAAAAAGCATACATAGATGCATAAAAGTGTGCATAAAATTTTTAGGAGTTCATAGACCCCTATTAAATTAAAATCCCTCTCAGTCCACCTAGTATTTACTAAACGCTGTCCATAACCATCACTCTTCCTTGCCATTATTCATTTTCCCATTCACTTCACTTCTCTGAATCCTCATGACCACACCTATCCCAACAAAAAGCCTTCCCTTATGCCTCTTCTCTACATGCTTACAGCTTACCATGTGACATTATACATCTTTCAAACTTCACTATGTCTTGGCAACTAGGTGGAAAGTCACTGAAGGTCAAGGACTCCCAGCGCCTAGCAGAGTGAGTAACTTCAAGTAGGCACTTAATACTTGTTGACTGAATACCCCCGACTTTGACATGCCTGGATTGGTTGGTGAATAATGTGCTGTACTGCTGGTTGGGCTGTACCAGCATTTGGCAACTGCGAAGTTGGCCTCAGGACCGTGGTTACTTTAGAACTGGACATCACAGCAGCAGCAGCTGCACCTGAAAAAAATTTTATCAGTATGGCTTACAGGCTCATGATTTAAATAGGACCAATTACATTCCCTAGGAAAATAATCAGAATAACTTCTAAAACTCAGATAGTATGGCAGTATTCAGCTGAAGTATGATATGCATGCTTCCCATTTCATCACACAGAAAATTAAAAAATGTGGGGGCTGGACAGTTAGGTCACTTGGTTAGAGCATGGTGTTTTAACACCAAAATCAAGGGTTTGGATCCCCTTACTAGCCAGCCGTCAACAAATAAGTAAATAAATAATATGGATGTAAGGTGGTTTGTTGAAGACAAAAAAAAGAATGAAAGAAAATGTGTACTCAAGAGTTGAGATTTAATAATATTACTAAACTGTACTGCTTCTTCAAGGACATTCTTAAATGAAACTAGCTGTTGTTTTGTCTTCGTTTTGTTAACTGCAAATGCACGGCAGCAAAGCACACAACATATGGTGCTGCTGCCTGGATTCTGGCTAGGACTCTAGCATTCTAACCACTAAACAGGACACTTCTCCTTACCCACCACTGCCTTGGCACTATGAATGCAGATGTCAACACTGTGAGAAAAGCAGAGTGTCTTAGTGTTTTCACAAAAATAGTTTTGACCTTGCAGAGCCCCCTAAGAGAGCCTGTGAACCACACTTTGGGAATCACTGAGTTATTCTATGACTGACCAAACCTGGTTTTGTGTTTCTTAACCTGATTTTGCCAACTATGTCAAATAGTTTTACACTCTCCAACAGGTGGCAACAATTTCTGGTCAAAACCCGTTATATTTATTAACTTATAACTCAACTATGAGAATACATTAATCTTATTGCTATGTGAGCAAAAAAAAATTGAGTAACCACTATCACTAAACTTTAAAAATATTCAATATTGATATTCGTGACTTATTAAAAATAAAGACTATGTTTAGACTATCATAGCTTTGAGGAGTTCCTCAGTATAAAGGACAACTTTTATTTTATTTATTTATTTATTTATTTTTGTCTTTTGTCTTTTTCTGTGTCCGGCAACGGATCGCAACCCTCAGTGTTGCCCCCGTACCGGACCGGGGACCGGCAACGGGATTGCAACCCTCGGCGCTGCTCCCGCGCCTCGCTCAGCCAGTGAGCGGGAACTGGTCTGTATGTGGGATCCGAACCCTCGGGCGGGAGCGCCGCCGCGCTTCCCAAGCGGCGCACTATCCAGTGCACCACCGGGCCAGCCCTAAAGGACAACTTTTAGACAATACTAAAAATTTTAATTGCTTTAAGTTAACATGCACACTTGTGATACAACTTTAATAAGCACATAATAGAACATGCTAAAAACTTGTATTGCTCTAAGTTTATTTCTACTCTCCTGCAACTTTAATAAGCTCGTTCTGGATACATTCTTTGTTACCATATCTTCTATCAAATACATTATCTGCCATGGCATTTTGAGAGTTTGAACAAAACGTGCACTCTACCTCGAGGTAAATGGGAAGCTCCAATGTGAAGAGGAGGCCCAGGGGCATTGCTGCGAATGATAGACATTTGTACATTTGTGGTCATGATGTGATGCAGGTTACTGGGATGTCCCTGAAAGAACCATGACGTAATGTTATTTTCCTGTGCTTGGTCTTAGGCATTGCCTCTAGTACGTCAATAGCCCCCAAATGTAGGACAGTTGTTCCTCTTAGATAGTGAATACCCCAAGAGAAAGGGCTGAGGACATTTAGCTTTAGCTTTTCTTACACACTATACTATACATACATAATGAGCCATGCCAACAGGCATGTGAGAAGTGACTGAGGATCCAGCATCTGCTTTAGGCCCAGCTAGGTGCTAGATTCCAGTACGAGATAACATATTTGACTGCCTACTTTTAGAAACTCTCATCTGCAATATTAAACTTTCACACTTGTTTTCTCTGTACTGGCCAAATGCTTGTATTTTCCCATTGTCACTATTTTTTTTTTACATGGCAACTGCATCCATCCATTCTTTATGCTGTATACAATTTCTAAGTAAACATCCATTAGTGTCCAACAGGTACTCCCCTACTCGTTCTTCAGCTCATCCCTTAAATGTCCCTTCCTTGCATTCTCCCAACCCTCTGCTATCAGTGCTTCTCAGGCAGGTCCTGTATTTCTGGGCGTACTCAGCAGTATGACAAAACGAAAAAAAAAAAAACACATTGCATCTTTTTGGAATATCAATTTTTCTTGAAAACATGAAGGGAGTTTATACATTTAGTTTCCATAGATAAGTAATTTAAAATATTTAATAAACCAAATACAAATAATGAAGCAGGATTGCAAAATTGCAAAAAAAATTTTAAGTTAAAACAGAAGACTTCAGGGACCGGCCTGTGGTTCACTCGGGAGAGTGTGGTGCTGATAACACCAAGGCCACGCGTTTGGATCCCATATAGGGATGGCCGGTTTGCTCACTGGGTGAGCGTGGTGCTGACAACACCAAGTCAAGGGTTAAGATGACCCTTACTGGTCATCTTTAAAAAAAACAAAACAAAACAGGAGACTTCAAAATAACTGTTCAGACTAAAGAAGTGCTTGAGGGAACCCACCAGTATTCTGAGATATACACGACTGCTCTCCTCAAAGAAAAACATAGAGAAACACTGCCTGAAATACTGATGTGAGGGTGTTCTCAACCTATCTGGATTGTTACCTATAACCCAAGGACAAAGTGAACGCTAACTCATTCAGGACATGGAAGTCTTATCCAGATTTGTTATCTCAAACTGAGGTGAGTGCCTAGCACATAGCAGATGTTCAATAAATACTGGCTAAACAACTGCTCTGCATACTGGCTTCCACTCCCTGCAGCTATCCTTCTCTTTCAAACCTACTATCTTCCCCCTCACGTAGTAGGGACCATTTGATTTTATTACGTGCCTAATGACTTCTGGCATTCAATGAATAATCAATAGTTTGGCATCTCAGTTCAAAAATCGGCAAACTAAGAGGAAAACAAACCTGTTGTCCACTGATTGTTGCCACAGGAATGGCTGAAGCTTGAGGGATGCTACTCTCCATGGTAACGGTAACCTGCCCTGGAACCTTGGGGGGAAGTGACAAGGTAGAAGGTGGAGCAGGAGCAATGGGACGGCTAGGCATGGTGGGCTTTGGGGGCGGCTGCAAACAGAAAGCCACATGAAACATATCAATAGCCTTGTACTAGTGATGCCTTTCACTCTATAGTTAAAAGTACACAAATCACACCTGGAGAATGCCAGGAAAGATGCCATAAGCTTTATATATTTTCTCTCTCACCATCACAGCTTTTCCACTGACGTACTAGCATTTCCATTTCATAGATGAGGAAATGTACAAAGCAAGACTAAGTAACTTGCTCAAAGCCACACAGATAGTAAAAAGTAGAACTGGGAATAAAGCCCAGACCTGCATGGCTCATAGCCCACGCCCTTTTTTCTACACAATGCTGCCTCCCAAGTTTGGGCAGAAGTACAGAAAACTTCTAGTAACTAAAGCATAACCCCAAGGCAATTCACAAGGCGATACTCTCAGATATTCCCAAATTAGCCAGCTATTAAAACAAACCTTGGAGAAGAGTGCCAGTCCAAGATAAAAACTAACAAAGCATGCCCATAAGCTGAATAATATCAATGTCAAAATGGGTACTAGAAATGATCCTATGATGCCCAACTGCCCAGCAGCACAAGACTAGGCACTGTACAATAGCAGAGCTCTGAGTTACAGCAAAATGCTAACTTGATAGTTCAAAAAGAAAAAAAGTATGATTCTGCGACGTAGCCTAAGATTTTCTGAAAATTGTTACAAATATCAGCCAGCCTTTAGAGGTGTTTCAGTCGAAATTTTAAACTTCTCCATTACCTTCATAAGTCCCTCCGAAAATGAGAGTGGCACTGCTGGCGTCAGGTGTGCTGGCGGGGCTGTCACTGCGACAGGTGTGGCTGATGCAACAGCGTGGTGTGTAGACAACATCTGCACCTGTGGATAGGGCCTTACCACAACAGGCTCTTGCTTCTCCTCCCGGGACTGGAGAGAGCTGCTGGAACCCATGTGCTCCCTGGCACTGACTTCAGCATCTCGACCAGATTCATCATTAACTAGTAAAAACATTAAGGGTGAGGTAGTATGTCATAGTTTCCCAATGTCAATAAAACAGCTGCACAGACAAGAGTGGCATTGTAGTTAAGTTTCAGTGTTGATAAACTGCATTTCCTTGTGAGGTTTTCTTACCAAGGAGAATTTGGGCAGTGAATTGTCCTGATGGGCACCAGACCCAAGAGTCAGGATTCATTCTGGATATCGTGGCTTTCCCATCCTTATAAACAAAGAGCCTGACAACCACTAAAAATGAACTCAAACAGTTGAAAGTACAATACAGAACAAGACAATTACATTTAAAATATTTTTTTAAAAGTTTAAAAACCTGATATTAAAAATATATTTTATGTACAGTTCCTAACTCCAAGAACATATAATTTTTCAAGACTGAAGGACAGGGATGGGAAACATACTTCTCACCATATGCTCTTTTTCTTTTGGAGTTTTGAATACTGATATAAAAAAGCAAGAGAGTTTATGAAAATATTAACCCATATTTTTCTGAACATACAGATAATATTTAGTTATACAGAAAATTTAGATTATTTAGAAAACTATAAAGCAAGTAAAGCTGCCCCAGTATCTATCCCCCAAAAGCACTAATAGTTACTATTTTGGCAAAACCTTCAGACACTTCTCACCTGTTTTTAGTTTTGGGTGGTTATTTATTTACTTTCTTTTGTTTTACTCTTTTTTAAAAAAAACTTTAGGTGTTTTTATTTCACTTTTTTTTCATTGCAGTATAACCTTTATAAAGACAAGTGCACAAATAATTGTGCAGCTCAATGGACTTTTACAAACAGAATACACCTGAGTAACCAATACCCAGCTCAAGAAACAAAACATTACTGGTTCCCCCAGAAACCCTCCGTTTAGCTACAAACCCTCCCAAGAATACCCACTATCCTAATTCATAACACTGTAGATTAATATTGTCTGTTTCTGAATTTTGTATAAACAGACTTATAACAAATATATTCTGCTGCATCTTGCTTCTTTCACTTATAGGCATGAGAGTCATCCATGTTACTGCATATAGCTGCAGATCTTCCATTCTCAATATTGTATGTAGACCATTGTGTGAATAAACCACAAATTATCCATTTGACTGTTGAGGCATTTAGACAATTTTTAGTTTTTTGCTATTATAAATAGTAGTGATCCCCCATATTGGACAGCCACACACACACAAAAAAAGTAGTGCTAGTAATATTCTTATAGGTCCCTTTTGGCAAACATAGGAACATATG
Source organism: Galeopterus variegatus (assembly GCF_000696425.1). Classification (NCBI taxonomy): domain Eukaryota; kingdom Metazoa; phylum Chordata; class Mammalia; order Dermoptera; family Cynocephalidae; genus Galeopterus; species Galeopterus variegatus. The sequence continues at coordinate 297,703 of NW_007728000.1, read as the reverse complement.
TACCATTTCTGTTGGATATATAACTAGGAATGAAATTGCTGAGTAATATAGAATATACACAAAATCTTTTTTTTTTTTTTTTGGCAGCTGGCTGGTATGGGGATTTGAATCCTTGACCTTGGTGTTATAACACCATACTGTAACCAACTAAGCTAACTGACCAGCGTCCTAAATCATTTTTTAAAGGCTAAATGAGATTCCATTACATAGATGTATTATAGCTTTTTTTTTCTTCTCCCCCCAGGCTAGTCAAGTGAAGCAGTGGGAGTAGAGAAGGAACAAAGAAATTTGTAACTAGTTGTGATCAATTAGTTGTACACACCACTGCAACCAGATATGCCAGACCACTATATAACTGATGAGCTTTAGGTTATTTCCAATTTTTTGTTATTATCAACAACTTGTCCAGTGATTCCTTAAAAAAAAAAATTCTAAAAGTACAAGTGCTAGGTGAAAGGACTGATGCATATATATTTTTTTTCCTTAAAAAAAAAAATTCTAAAAGTACAAGTGCTAGGTGAAAGGACTGATGCATATATATATATATATTTTTTAAAGATGACAAGGGGATCTCAACCCTTGACTTGGTGTTGTCAGCACCACGCTCTCCCAAGTGAGCTAACCAGCCATCCCTATATAGGGATCCGAAGCCATGACCTTGGTGTCATCAGCACCACACTCTCCCAAGTGAGCTACAGGCTGGCCCTCTGATGGATATTTTCTATTTTATTATACATTGACTTTTCTCCCAAGTCACTCAGAAATTTTAAAATTCTGTTTTATAAAATCACTTGACTGAGATATAATTTACATACAATAAAATGGCTATTCTAAAAGTAGAGAATTCAATGATTTTTTTTATAAACATCCTCAGCAACACCTAGGAGCAGAATGGCTGGGTCAAATGTTAAGTACATGTTTAACTTCATAAGAAACTGCCAAAGTACTTTCCAACACACTTGTACCATTTTATGTTCCCACTAGCAGCGTATGAGAGTTCCAGTTGTTCCTCATTCTCACTAATGCTTGATATAAAGCTATTCTAGTGAGTGTGAGCTATGCATCTTATTGTGGTTTTAATTAGCATTTCTATGATGAGTAGTAATGTTGAATATCATTTTATATGATCACAGGCCATTCATATATATCTTCTTTTATGAAGTGTACATTCATCTTTTTTCTATTTTTAAATCAATCAGTTTTACCGAGGTACAATTTACATATAAAATTGACTAATTCTTTGTGTAAAATTGGATAAATTTTCAAAAAAGTACACAGTAGTGTAACTACAACACAATCATGCTACAGAACATTTTCCATTACTCCAACATGCTCATTCATACCCTGTAGCAGTCAATTCCCTCCCTCCCACCTCTACTCTCTAGAAACCACTAATCTCCTTTCTGTCACTACAGCTTATACATTCTGTGGTCCTATGTGTCTGGCTTCTTAGTATAACGTATTGGAGGTTCATCCATGTTGTGCATATTGGTAGTCTGGTCCTTTTTTCTTTTTTTCTTTTTTTAAAGATGACCGGTAAGGGGATCTTAACTATTGACTTGGTGTTGTCAGCACCATGCTCTCCCAAGTGAGCTAACCAGCCATCCCTATATAGGGATCCGAACCTGTGGCCTTGGTGTTATCACCACACTCTCCCAAGTGAGCCATGGGCTGGTCCTTCTGATTACTAAAAAGTATTCCATTATATGGAGATACCACCATTTGCTTATCCAGTCACCAGGTGATAAACATTTGGGGTTTTCCTAGTTTTTGGCTATTACGAATAAAGCTTCTATGAACATTCAAGTGTTTATATAAACATATGTTTTCATTAATCTTGGTAAACATCTAAGGAATGGGATTCTTCAGGTGTGTAGTAAGTGTATGTTTAAACTTATAAGATATTGCCAAATTGTTTCTGGAAGTAGCCAGACCATTTTGCATTCCCACCAATAATGTATGAGTTCTGTTTGCTCCACACTTCCATATTAGTACTTGGTTGTACTGTCAGTCTTTTTACTTTTAGTCATTCTAGTGCATGTGTAGTAGTTTTTCACTGTGGTTTTACTTTGCATTGCCTTGAGAATTAAGAATGTTAAGCATATTTTCATGAGCTTCTTTGGCATTCATATAGCTTTTTTGGTGATGTGTCTATTCAAACATTTTGCTCATTAAAAAAAAATCAGGCTGTTTGTATTTTTTCTATTGACTTATAGAAATTTATATATTCAGGATATAGGTCCCTTACAGATATACTTGTATATATCGCAAATGTCTTGTCTCAATCTGTGGCTTGCCTTTTTATTTTCTTAATGATCTCTTTTGAAGAGCAGTCATTATAAATTTTGTTTAAGTACAAAATATCAAAGCTTCTTTTATGATTAGTATTTTTGTGACCTAAGAAATTTTTGCTTACCCAAAGGTCGGAAACAGTTTCTCCTAAGTTTTCTTTTAGAAATTTGAAATTTTACATTTAGGTCTATCATACGTTTTAAATTAATTTTTGTATATGGATACGGTAAGAGTCAATGTTGATTTTTCTGCCCAATGGATATTCTGGTGTTCCAGCACTATTTTGTTGAAAAGACTATCATTTCCCAATGAATTACTTACGTAATTTTGTCAAAAATCAATTGACCGTGGGCCAGCCCGGTGGAGCACTGGAGAGTGCGCCGCTTGGGAGTGCGGCGGCGCTCCCGCCAAGGGTTCGGATCCCATGTGGAGACCGGTTCCCGCTCACTGGCTGAGCACGGTGCGGGCGCAACACCGAGGGTTGCGATCCCGTTGCCAGTCCCCAGTACGGGTGTGACACCGAGGGTTGTGATCCCGTTGCCGGTCCCCGGTATGGGTGCAACACCGAGGGTTGCGATCCCGTTACGGGTCAGTAAAAAAAGACAAAAAAAAAAAAAAAAAAAAATCAATTGACCAAAAGAAAAAAAATTAAAAAATACAAAAAAAGGAAAAAGAAAAAAAAAAATCAATTGACCATACATATCTGTGTCCATTTCTGGGTCCTCTGCTATGTTCTACTGATCTATATTCCTGTCTTTATGCTAATACCACAATGTCTGGATTAGTGCAGATTTATAGCAAGTCTTGAAATTAGGTAGTAGTGGCCTCCAATTTTCTTCTTCTTTTGTCAAAATTGCTCTGGCTATTCTAGGTCCTTTGGATTGCCACACAAATTTAGAATCAGGCTGTCAATTCTTACTAAAGAGCCTACCGGAATTTTTATTAGTATTTCTTTGAATCCATAGATCACTTTGGGGAGAACTATTATCTTAAGAATACTGAGTTTTCCAACTCATGAACATGATAGACATTTTCATTTGCCTAGTTCTACAATTTCTCTCAGCAATGTTTTATAGTTTTCTAACCCCAGGTCTTCCATATATATTTTTAATTTATCCCTCAGTATTGTTTTTCTTTTTTTGGATACTAACATGAATAACATTTTTTCATTTCATTATTCATTGTTAGTATTTAGATGTATAACTGATTTTTCTACATTAAACCTGTATCCTCTAACCTTACTAATTTCACTTATTAATTCTTACACCTCTTTAAAAAGATTCCTTACGATTTTCTGCATACATCATCATGTTGTTTGCGAATAAGGACAGTTTTACTTCTGTCTTTCCATTATCTATTGATTTTTGTTTGTTTGTTTGTTTGTTTTAAAGATGACCGGTAAGGGGATCTTAACCCTTGACTTGGTGTTGTCAGCACCACGCTCACCCAGTGAGCTAACCGGCCATCCCTCTATGGGATCCGAACCTGTGGCCTTGGTGTTATCAGCACCGCACTCTCCCGAGTGAGCCACCGGCCGGCCCCTATCTATTGATTTTTAACCTTCCCCATTGTCAAAACAGATTTTCCCCTAATTAAACTTTTTTTTTTTTTTTTTGTCCTTTTTGTGACCGGTAAGGGGATTGCAACCCTTGGCTTGGTGTCGTCCGCACCGTGCTCAGCCAGTGAGTGCACCGGCCATCCCTATATAGGATCCGAACCGCTGCGCTCCCAGCTCTGCACTCTCCCGAGTGCGTCACGGGGTTGGCCCTCCCCTAATTAAACTTTTAAAGGAAATGAACAATTTCATAACTTTTCCCAAAACCTATTTGTCCAGGAACACTTTGATTTTTAACAACTTCATTAAAAGAGAATGTATTAATCATTTTCTGTTAAGCTCTTTTTGGATTCATTTATCATTTCCTTCCAGACATTTGGAGTTTTTATTTCAGTTCATTTTTACCAGAAAACAACCCTGAAGCAGTAGTTAAGAGAGTCAGTTGTAATCTATACGTCTAAACTTTGAAGTACTTGAAATTCTGACATACTTAGGACTCCAAATCATCTCTTCTAATATGAGCAATAGGAAACAAAGAGAGACACCTAGCTATTGAGAAAACTTTTATTTTCCTTTTTAAGAACAACTGAAAGAACACATATACACATATACACTCTTCACAAGTAAAATTACAGACACTTTTGGTCTAAGTCAATAATTTCCTTTTCTACAAAATTTGAGGGCAATTATTGCTAACTAAAACCTTTTTTAATGAGCAGTATAATTCCCTGCAAAGCATAGATGTTCAAAAATATTCTCCTTTGGGGCTGGCCCATGGCTCACTCGGGAGAGTGTGGTGCTGATAACACCAAGGTCACGGGTTCGGATCCCATATAGAGATGGCCGGTTAGCTCAATGGGTGAGCATGGTGCTGACAACACCAAGTCAAGGATTGAGATCCCCTTACTGGTCATCTTTTAAAAAAACAAAACAAAACAAAACAAAACCCAAAAATATTCTCCTTAGCTACGCTCCTTTAAATCATCCTGTTGTGACGCTGTACTAAAGACAAAGTATTGTCGAAAATATTTATTACAGAAAAAGAACTTTATGTGGCTCTACAAGAAATTGTTGGCCACGACATTGTGCCTTATGTTGTAGCAAGTATAGCACATACAAAGGTGCATGAGACAGACATGATCCTACATTCTAGGCAGCAGTCCTAATCTGAATTGTTGAGGAAGACAAGTCAGCAAAGATTTCCCAGAGAAAATACATATAAGATGAAACCTCAAAGAAGAACAGGAATTAGCCAAATAACTGTGTGCAAAGGAAGATTGTGACAAAAGAAAAAGAATGTGAAAAGTCATGAGAACTGGGAACCTTTCATCATTCATTCAGAAAATATGAGCAGATATCATCAAGCAGGAGGCATAAAGTAGCTTAAATTAACTTCAAGTCTAAAAAGAACTAAAATAAATTTATAATAAAAACTAAGTTGGCGGGAGAAAAGTAATAGGAAATGAAGCTGAAACATTACACAAGGCCCAAAGCTCATAGGTAAGAGACAAAGAGCAATTAAAGATGCCTCAGGCCGGCCCGTGGCTCACTCAGGAGAGTGCGGTGTGAGAGTGCGGTGCTGATAACACCAAGGCCACGGGTTCGGATCCCATATAGGGATGGCCGGTTGCTCACTGGGTGAGCGTGGTGCTGACAACACCAAGTCAAGGGTTAAGATCCCCTTACCGGTCATCTTTTTAAAAAAAAAAAAAAAAAAAAAGATGCCTCAACTCCTGGTTTGAGCAGAGTAGACAATGCTACCATTTACCACAAGGAACATAAAAATCAGGTGGTGAAGAAAAAGCAATAGTAAATGGAGTTTATTCCATTTTGCAATGCTATCTTTTTACTTAATACATAGAGAAAAAGAGTATTTGAAGGAGTTCCTCAACTTCAGCACTGACTGGACCGAGTAATTCTTTGTTGTGGGGGGCTGTCCAGTGCACGTAGGATGTTTAGCAGCATCCCTGGCCTGTTTCTATCAACTGCCAATAGCACTCCCTAGCTGTCACAACCAAAAGTGTTTCCAGAGAGTGCCAAATAGTACCCTGGAGGCAAAATCATCCCCCACTGAGAACCACTAATCTACAGCACTTACTAAAAGAGTACATAACTGAAAACCTGAAAACCAAGTTGCATATATAAGTATATATACCTTCCCCCCTAGATAGTAAGCACCTAAAAAGCAAGACCTATGTCTTACACACCTTTGGGCTCCCTCATGGCACTATTACTATACCCCTGTGCACTGGCTACGTGAGAACACATTAATGTATTTAAAAAATAGTTTCTATAGGCATGCTTTACTATAAGTTGCATGTGTGCTCTAGTACATGTGAATAAAGTGGTTAAAACAGGAAGAAAAAGCTTTGTTTAAATTATAATAGAAACATACCCTTTCTTCAAATCCAATAAACTAGTATTTACTAAAATCCTAAAGGGAATTTGCTAATTTCTAAGTCAGAAAATACAATATTCTTTTTTTTTTTTTAAAGATGACAGGTAAGGAGATCTTAACTCTTGGCTTGGTGTTGTCAGCACCACGCTCAGCCAGTGAGTGAACCAGCCATCCCTATATAGGATCCAAACCTGTGGCCTTGGTGTTATCAACACCGCACTCTCCCAAGTGAGCCACAGGCCGGCCCTGGAAAACACAATATTCTTAAAGCAGGAAACAATATAGAATAATATTACACATCTCACCTGTAGCAGCTGGATTTATCAATCCTGCAGAACCACTGTTTGCAATCTGTGAAGGAGCCTGGCTCAGCCCAGTAGAAGGGGTTCCTAACCGAGGAAACTGTTGAGAACTCATTTCCACCTGCAGTGTATACAGTCATACAGTTATCACTAGATTCTGGGATTAGAATCAATATTGAGAAATTAAAGCACCGTTAGAACCTAAGATATCTTCTCTTGCAAAAGCAAATGCAGCATCATTTACTTAAAACAACTTGTGATCAATATAACTGCAGACATTATCTAAATTAGTAAGTTTTTGACGTACTAGGTTCAATTAACATCGTTTATTTGGTGTTGGGGGATACTATTACCCTCCATAAATACTTGTGGATTGCTATGCTAAAAAAATCGACATTGAATCCTGTACAACATTCAGATGGATAGGTATTACCACAATGCATATGCATCTCTGTGTAAAGTTTTATGGAAAATGGCATGTCCCTGAAAGACTCAAACCTCAAACCAAGGTAAGCAAAACTGATTAGTATGTCAGAAGGATTCAGAGGGGAGATGCCCAGCCCTGAGAAAGGATTAGAAATCTTACATCGAGACCTGATGCAAAAGCAATTCTCAAATGCTTTTCTGCAAAGGCCTCCATGTACGGATTTCTTCTTTCTCTCTCTTTCTCAGACCCCCACTAAGTCGCAGAAACCCGAGACCTTCTCCACCTTCTCTAAAATCAACCCCCGTTTTTCCCTCAGAAGCCAAGCTCTGCCGGTCTCTCCTGCTTCGTCCACAACCCCACCCCATCCCTAATTCCCAGCTGAGATCGGAGGACACAGGTTTCCAGACACTTCGGGTGTCTGAGACTCCCTCTCGGGGATGGGGGCGGCGTTCTGAGAAGCCCCACGACAAGACAAGCAGTGTGCCTCTATACCTGTAGCCTCCGCCCGCCGCCCGCCCCCCCAGCCTCCATCTCGCCGGCCTGGGGGTGCCGCGGAGGGCCCATCTCGGCGGCAGCGCTAGGCTCCGAGGACGCGGAAAGGACTAGTACCAGAGTGAGCCCGGGACCCGCCGCTGTCCAGCCCCGCCGGCCCCCTCAACCCCGCCACCCGGCCGCCGCTGGCTCCAGTCCTTATCCCCCGATCCTGCCAGCCCAAACCCCTCGAGGATGAGCCAATAGCAGAGGAAGACAGGCGCTCCCGGCGCGGGGGGCGGGGAGCTGGGAGGCCCCGCCTCGGCCGGGGTCTGAAAGCAGCGGGCGCAGGGCCCGGATGTGGAGAGTCACTTTAAACTGCTGCAGGAGCCAAACTCTCTGGGCCGCCCGCCCACCCGCGCTCCCCCGGCCGTCCGCTTCCCCGCCAAGGCCCACGTCCGCCACGCCCCCACGCCCGGGTCAGCCCACCCCTCCCGGTGTCTCTCCTTTCCTCGCCGCAGGACACCCGGGCCAACCACCATGATCAGCGTGTGAAAGAGCCGGGATCCGAGCCGCAAAAGACGAGGCACCTCTGCCCTTCCCCGGGGACGCGCAGCGGGACGGACGCGGCAGCCCGGCTCGGCCGCCCCGCCCCCTCGTCTCCTCCCCTCCCCTCCCAGACGCCCGTCCCGCCATTACCTGTGTGTTACGCTGAGTGGCCGCCGCGCCGCCTCGAGCTCGCTCCCGCACGTTCTCCGCTTATGGGGCCGACAACCTCAGGCTCGAGACCCGCAGCCGCCGCCGGGGCGATAGCAGTCTGCCCCCCACCGCTCACTCCAGCGCCGCTGCTTCCGCCGCCGTAACGAGCCTCCCGCCTATTGGCCGGGGCAGGCCCCGCCCCCCTCCAGGGGAGCGAGTCACCGCTGTGCGTGTGTAGGAGAGCAGACTGGCCCGCCCCTCGGGGCCGCGGCATTCTCTGGGAAATGTAGTCCCCGGCGTCTGTAGGGCGGGCCAGGGAGGAGGTAGGGAGCGCCTGGGCGGGGATTCCAGGCGGCCAGGCCAGGGCAACACACCCCTTTGCTGTCTGGAGCCGGTTCTGCCTTTTCTCTTTTGCCGAGTGAGACGATAGTGGATCCCACTCGTTTGCTTCAGCCTGACTGCACTAGGTTTCATATTCCCGAAGAGGGGCGCGGTGGGGGCGGGAAAGAATAATGGAGGCTGAGTGCAGCGGGCCAAAGGATTCGCAGGCAGGGCTGAGGGTGTCCTTACTGTGCCCGCTTCCCCGCTCCGCGTGTGGGATTAGATGTCACCACCGAAGGCCACGGCAGGCAAAACCTAGCCTCGTGGGAAGATAGGGCGCGCTGCACTGGAACGACTCTACTGGGTTCGCGCCGGGCCTGTCCCGGAGCCGAGCACTCGCCGGGTGAACGCAGGCCGGCTCGGAAAGGAGCTCCGGGTACAGAACCCGGGAAGGCAGCTGTGCACCTGCTCAAGTTTGCCGGCTTATAAAGTAGCGAAGGGGGCTGGTTTTGTTTGGGGTGGAGGGTTAACATTTATACATCTGTAGAAGTCTTAGCCAAAGCTGCTGAGGCAAAATTTGGCCTAAGAGATTACGTCCCCCTCTTCCCTTCCCAGATGGTAATTTAGGCCTGGAGTTTTGTTGATTATTTAAAAAGTAAATGGGGCTCAGATCCCTTCTTCCTATTATGCACAGTTGTGTAAGACAACTGCTTGGTAAGCAGAGAGTAAGGATGAGTCTCAAATAGCCCTCCTTCCTCAAACGACTTTTTTCCTCCATTCTTCTTTCATTCTCAAACTTCTGAAAGTAACTGGCATATTATACTTTAACCTCCTCTCTACTTAGGCAGACTCTACTTATTGGATTCTGCTCTTGCCACTCTTCTCAAACTGCTTCCCCAAAGTTGCCAATACCTACTTAACTTCAAACCAGTGATCCTTGCTTAGATCTCATCTTGTTTAACTTACTGATCAGTAATTCCTTCTTAAGATGTTCTTGCCTTAGCCTCTAGAACCATGCTGTCTCCTGGTTCTACTCCTGTCCTTTTTCTCATAAAGATGCCATTCTCCAACGCCCCAACCAACATTTTTTTTTTTTTTTTCTTTTTTGGTTGCTGGCCAGTGCAGGGATAGGAACCCTTGATCTTGGTGTTATAAACACCACCCACTAACCAGCCAGCCTATACTGTCTTCCTAAATAGTTTAATGTATTCCCACAGTTTCAAATATCATCCTTGAAAATTTTATCTACATGGTGACCTCTGAGTTGTACACCTGCATTTTCACCTGCTCTAACAATCCACATAGATGTCTTACAAGCCCCTCAAACTTAACGTGTTGAACACCTTTACTGAGATGCCCTCACCTATGTACTCCTCCTGATTCCTAGGTTTGGTTAGTGTCATCACCATTCTTTCTGCCTTCAGCTTCATACTTGTTTCACAGTCTTCCATCTCCCAGAGTCACCATATTGCATTGATATGTACCTCTGTCCCTTCATGCCAACTGCTTCCATAGCCTTGTCTCAAGCCTTCTTTATTTCTTGTCTGGATTATGGTAATGCTGCCCCCACATGAATCTCTTCTTACCCCCAATCTGTCCTCACAGAGTTCTTTTCCTAAATCACTAATCTGAGTTTGTCCTTCCCATTCATGATGTTCCAGTAATTTCAGAATATATTCCAACCCCCTAAACCCAGTATTGAAAGGACTTAGTAATTTAGTCTGTCCTACCTCTCCCAACACTGGATACTCTCTCAACAACAGTTTCTACCAGTTCTTTGCACGATTTGGCTTTCAGCGTTTTGCCCTAGCCTGAAATGCCTTCTGTAGGCCTCAGTCCTCAGCAATCATCTAGTAGGGTTCTACCAATTCTATAATGTTTAACTGGAAAGAAAATAATCTCTCTTCTCTAAGAAGCCTTCCTCAAATTCCTGTCCTTCCTCCATCCTCTTGGATACATCCATGGGACTTGCTCAGTACCTCTATTACAGCACTGATCTGTGTCTAACCAATGTTTAACTGGAAAGAAAATAATCTCTCTTCTCTAAGAAGCCTTCCTCAAATTCCTGTCCATCCTCTTGGATACATCCATGGGACTTGCTCAGTACCTCTATTACAGCACTGATCTGTGTCTAACCATATTCTTCTTGGAGTAGGCGGAAAGAGAAATTACTCATCTTTATATTTCCCCTCAACAGGGTTTCAATAAATGTTTGGTGGATATAATCACAAACATATTCATAGTACATGAATGAAATCTGTTTTCCTTAGTTACTTGTGTCAGTCTCTACTGCTTTATTCATCCACATGAATAAAGTTCCTCAAATAGTGGACACTTAAAGGAAAATAGATGCTTCACCCATTGTTGTATTGCTAGGGTTTAGAATTTCCACCCACTGAGTTTTATGTGCTGAAGACACACTCTGTGCCCCAGCTGGCTGAACCTTCCATACTCAAGTATTCAAACCCATTGTCAGTTTCAAGGGTTTATTAGTGTCTTGAATTCTTTAAAATGATGCTGTCCACCCAATATAGTTTGAATGCATTAAGCAAAGGTACCAACAGCCACCATATCTGCTGGATGGTTTTCTAGAGAAAAGCAAATAACTACTGCCTTTGTCTGCCAACAAAGAGGACAGGTTCTTTGTGCAAGTGTCCTGTGGAGGTCAGTCAGATGTCAGCAAGTGGTCCACAAGTGTTGGTGAAACTCTTGTGGGCCTGCTGGATCCAGATAGTTCTCATTCTGTCACAGCCTGGGTGGTCCAATGATACTGACTCTTCGTGGTTCCTCTCCATCCAGTTACTTCCCTTTGCCCAATTTTCCAGCCAGGTAAGGTTAGTCCCTTCCAGTCCACTCATCTGTAAAATGAGAATACCATTTTTTATTTTCATTTTATAATATAGATTAAATGAGCTACATCTATAAAGGATGTGAAGCTTTTGAACTTGCCCACATCTGCTGTTTTTATAATCTTCATCTGTTTGTTACCCAGGCCAAACTCAGCACCAGTCCTCCCAGCACCACATTCTGTACTGCTGTTCCCACCCCAACTGAATCTATGTTAGGTGTGGTGGACAGACTCTAGGATGGTCCTTCACAATCCTCTCCTGGTGTTCATGTCCTTGTATCATTCCTTTCCCTTGAGTGTAGTGGGACCTATGACTTTCTTCTAACCAATAGCATATGGCAGAGGTGATGGGATGTCACTTCCTTTACCACATATGTATGACTCTGTCTTGCTAACAGACTCTCTCTAGAGACTCTCCTTGCTGGCCTGATGAAGCAGCATGTAGCCCATATGGCAAGGAACTGCAGGTGGTCTGTAGGAACTGTAGCTACCGCTAAGAGTTGAGGGTAGCCTCCAGCCAAACAACGGCAAGAAGCTGGTGGTACACTCAGTTCTACACCCAAGGAAATGAATTCTGCCAATAACCTTAGTGACCTTGGAAGCAGATTCTTCCTTAGTTGGGCCTCCAGATGAGAACACATCTTCAATGTGTTCTCAGCCCAGCAGATACCTTAATTGCAGCCTCATGAGATCTTGAGCAGAGGGCATAGCTAAAACATGCCTGGACTCTTGACCCACAGAAACCATAACATAATAAATATTTGTTGTTTTAAGCTGCTGAGTTTGTGGTAATTTGTTACACAGCAACAGATAACTAATACACCAAGAGTTGGATGACATGTAATCCTAGGGCAGCTATTTTGTAGGCTATTGGTGAAGAGCCACAGGCTCCTGGTCAGTCCAGGTACTGGGTGAGCTGGTTGCTATGGCTTACTAAGAGATGTTTGCCCATCTTCCACCCACTGCTTGGTGACTTGGCCTCTCTGTTTCTGCTTTTCCAAGCTGCCCCTGACTGTTGGTTGTCCCTGAGAACTCCACACTGCCCTGTTCTGTCTCATGGTTTCAGCCAACTCCTGGATCAGCTTTCTTATGGTTTTCATGGGGCTCAGGCTTTTCAGATTCTGTTCCTTCTATTCTCTCTGTATCATTTTCAAATTCTGGAGAAAATCGAGAAGGTTGGTTGACTGCATTCTTCCTACTTTGGGTAGAACTTTCATTCCAGACAGCCTTCCTATTCCATCTCATTTCTTTGACCCAGCCAGGAAAGATTCTCCACTTTTAAAAACTCATGTGCTGATAACACCAAGATCCAAGTCAATTCCTGTATCAGCCAACCACCCTCCCCCCATCTCCAAAAAGAACTCACGTGATTAAACTATGCTGCCTGGATAATCCAGGATCACCTCCCTATCTCAAGGTCCATACCCTTTACCACATCTGCAGATTTCCTTTTGCCATGGAAGATAACACATTCACAGGCTGGCATCTTTGAGAGTAGGTAGGGCATTATTCCACTCACCACACTATACTTCTAGTTAATCCCTGGGAGTCAGAGGACCTGGTTTCTCTCCCAACTCTGCTACTAGTTAGCTGTTTGACACTGGGCCAGACACTCTCTATCTTTGAGCTACCATGTCACTCAGGAGTTCATGTCCTGGGAAGCCATGTTGGTAGAGCCTGCCATACAGGTTGACACTGAGGTAGGACTTGTGGGTCCAGGGCAGATGGAACATGTCAGCTACCTAGAGGCATCAGGGTGGATTGAGTCTGAGAATGAAAGCAAAGCTCTTCCTGAGGTGGGGAGCCATAGGGCAGGCTGGAGAAGCCCCATTAGCTGTTCGTAGGGTTGGGCCCAGGCTGAGCCTGAGAGGCAGAGCAGAAGCACTGAAGCTGGATATCTCCATGAAGTCAGGAGGAGGCTGGGCTGTTGGAGTTCACCACGCTGAGGGCCAGCAACACTCTGAGTGGCTAGTCAGTCAGCATCAGAGACTTAGCACAACCCCAACAGGCAGCAGGGCTGGGTCTCACATCCACTCCCTGGCCCCTGGGAATCCCTGCAGACTCCAGGGGTCTTTTGAGATGCTCAGCCTTTTCCCTTTTGACTCTTGGTGGCTTGGGGCCAGGCCCTCAGAGCAGTTGGGATATGAGCCTGTTCCTGGACACAGAGGCCATGCAGCCCTATAAAAGACCAGCAGATAGTCTCCCCAGGCTCAGAGTCTTGCTCCAGGCCTGCCTCTCACCCCTTCTATAGACTTTATTTGGCAAATTCCCTGGTACCCCTGCTGCCTAGCTGCTTTCACTGGCCATACCTTTGGTCATCAAAGCCATGAGCTGCAGTCCAGCTCATTTGGGAAGAAGGTGATCCAAAAATACACTTAGGGGCCACTGCAACGTACTTAATGTTACTAAGAGGATCTTAATGTTCATATTCTCTAATTTGTTTTTAAGTTTACAGCTTAATGGGAAGATATTGCATTTAATTTTCTGATTTTTATGAGGCAGACGAGAATAGAAAATAAAGATGGAAAAGCTGATAAGGATTACTTCAGTATGATGACTATTTCAGACCCACATGTCTCCACGTCACAAGACTTCCTCTCACAATAGGCTGGGCACAGAGTTCTCTAGAGATGTCAGTGCTGTTTTTTAGTATTTGGGTACACTTTGCTATTTATTTTTTTAAATCATGATATTCTTATCTACTCCAATACCTGCATTTTTTGTGGATGTAATGTCATTAATTCAGACATTGGCCAGCTGTCTCCCAATCATTCCTGACACTCTTCTACTTCCTCTTTATCCCTCAACTGTGACAACTTCCCAGCCTTCTCTCTGCTCCTCCCGGCCCCCATATAGAAAAGAAAAGCTAAGTAGGGACCCAGCAGAGGAGTCCTCTGGGGAAGGGGAGGAATCAGAATATGTCAACAGCCACACTACGTCCCAGATTGGTGACAGAAAAATGGAAAGGATTCAGTTTGGTTCTGGCTAAATTGCAGTTGCTGCTCAGAGATAGTGCTCCAGAATGCTGCACTGAAGGGAGCCACACACAGCGGAGAGGTCAAGAAACCCCCCTGGGACACCAGTGTGGCAGCTTCCGGGGGTCCCCTGGATGGAAGAACTGAAGGCAAAAGAAGCAGCAAAGTCTGGAGGGGCCAGAGAGACATTTTGTAAAATTTGCCAATGTTTGTATTTGAAATGTTTTCCCCCTCATCTTATTAATTCTGTTCACTCAAAATAAAATGCCAGTTTTAACACTGGTGTTCCTGTATTACCCCAAATTAAAATGACAATACTGGACTTGTCCTTTTCCTCCACCATTGCAATCACTTGACCACTACAGGCTTGAACAGCTGAGATGGCCCTGGAAAATCAGCTCACATGGGACAAGGGGAGCTGCCTCTTTAGGGTGTTTGGACCAGGAAGCAAACCAACTGGGCCTGTGTCCTGGTAAGCTAGAGAACCAGAGAGCAATAATAGCAATGAAACTAATAGAACTAATAAGTGAATATAGCAAGCTCAGGGGAATACAAGGTCAATATATAAAAATCAATTGTATATATTATAGTAATGAACTTTTACAAAATGAAATTTGAAAAGTATCATTTACAATAGCAACAAAAATAAAATACATAGGGATAAACATAACAAAATATGTGTAAGACCTTAAAACCTCAAGAGATTGAAAGAGAGAAATTAAAGAAATTAATAAATGGGGCCAGCCCGTGGCTCACTTGGGAGAGTGTGGTGCCGATAACACCAAGGCCGTGGGTTCGCATCTCATATAGGGATGGCTGGTTAGCTCACTGGGTTAGCGTGGTGCTGAGAACACCAAGTCAAGGGTTAAAATCCCCTTACCAGTCATCTTTAAAAAAACAAAAAACAAAAAAAAAACAAAAAAAACCTTAATAAATGGAGATACATACCATGTGTTTGGATTGGCGGACTAAATGTTAAGGTGACAGTTTTCCTCAAATTGATCTATAGATTCAACACAATCCCAAACAAAATCTCAGAAAGTTCTCGTGGCAGAAATTGAGAAGGTGATTTAAAAATGTATATGGAAATGCAAAAGACTTAAAAGAGCCAAAACATCTTCAAAAAGCAGAGTAAAATCTGAGGACATACGTTATCTGATTTCAAGTCTTTCAAGACTTACTATAAAACTACAGTAATCAAGACAGGTGGTATTATTTCAGTAAGGACAGACGTGTTGATAAATGGAACTGAATAGAGAGTCTAGAAATAGACCCCCCACATATATAATTAATTGCTTTTTATTTTTTTTATTTTTTTTTCCTTTTTGTCTTTTTTACTGACCGACAACGGGATCGCAACCCTCGGTGTTGCGCCCGTACCGCGCTCAGCCAGTGAGCAGGAACCGGTCTCTACATGGGATCCGAACCCTCGGTGGGAGCGCTGCTGCGCTCCCAAGCGGCACACTCTCCAGTGCGCCACCGGGCTGGCCCAAGTAATTGCTTTTTAAAATGGCACAAAGTTATTCAGTGGGAATATAATCATCTTTTTGATAAATGTTGCTGGAATAACTATTCATATGGAATGAAAACTGAATCTTGACACCTATCTCAAACAATATACAAAAATTAAGTCATGCTGAACTTGTGAATAAGCCCTTCAAATATGTTCAGAGAAAGAAAAAAAATAAAGTTACCATCCAAATTTTTTAGTTATGGAAATATTAACTGAAATGCCTTATAAATATCATTTTTAATGGCATAGAGTGTGGCAAAGGAAGAAGACATTTTAAAAAGGCTCTTCCATCATGCATGGATATAGGACATTTGATTTTTGATAAGAGGTAATAAATTCAGAAATTCCTTTAAGTGATAATATATTTCACCTAATCTGTGCCATTAGTAAGCACTGATAGGAATGCTTGTAGAACTTGTAATTCCAAATTAATGAGAGTAGAGATAGTGCCTGCTGTGCACCCCTTTAAGTCTGATGTATATGGCAAGACTATTGTATGGAATATTTGTGTATTTGTTCATCATATATTTATTCAGTGCATAGTGTAGGCCAGCCATTATTCCTCATGCTGGGAATATAAGATGAACAAAACCGACCTCTACTCATGGCACTTAGAGCTTTGTCTAAGATTAAATCTCTGTCTAAGATTACCCTCCAGAGACTACCAGGAGCAAAGAAGAGCAAACACCTTTCCACACTCAGCACCTCTTGACTCTACTGGATTCCAGAGGAAATGCTAGTTTTCTGCCTACCCTGCATTAGGCCCTGTGGTTACAGAGGAAAGAATCACAGGAGAAAATTCAGGAATAAAAATGGAGAAAGTGACACTTCAGACTGAAATTACCAGACACATCCATGATGTAAAGGAGGAAAAGGAAATGAGGAACCAAAAAAGCTCTTGGGCCAGTTAATTAAACTATGGAATGATCAGGAAATCCAGAGTTCCCTGAAAAAATGGGAATTTCTTGAATGTGTGAAGTGTCCCTCACTGGGAGGAGGAAGAATCACATAGTATCAAAAGGAATTGCCCAAAATAAACAAATGGCATTATATCAAACTAAAAAGCTTCTGCACAGCAAAGGAAACAATCAATGGAGTGAGAAGACATCCTACAGAATGGGAGAAAATATTTGCAAAATACACATCTGACAAGGGATTAATATCCAGAATATACAAAGAGCTCAGACAACTTTACAGCAAAAAACCAAATAATCCAATTAAAAAAGGAGCAGAGGAGCTGAATTGACATTTCTCAAAGGAAGACACACAAATGGCCAACAGGCATATGAAAAAATGTTCAGCATCACTAATCATCAGGGAAATGAAAATGAAAACCATTTTGAGATATCAACTCACCCCAATCAGACTGGCTGTTATAAAAAAGACAAAATAACAAATGCTGGCAAGGATGTAGAAAAAGAGGAACCCTCCTGCACTGTTGGTGGGATTGTACATTAGTACAGCCAATATGGAGAACAGTATGGAGATTCCTTAAACAACTACAGATAGAACTACCATATGATCCAGCAATCCCACTCCTGGGGATATATCCAGAGGATTGGAAAACATCAGGTTGAAGGCATACTTGCATTCCCATGTTTACTGCAGCTCTATTTACAATAGCTACCAATGGAACCACCCTAAATGTCCATCAATGGATGACTGGATAAGGAAATTGTGGTATATATACACAATGGAATACTACTCGGCCATAAAAAAGAATGAAATTCTACCATTTGCAGCAACATGGATGAGCCTGAAGATAATTATTCTAAGTGAAACAACCCAGGTACAGAAAGAGAAATACCATATGCTCTCACTCATAACTGGTAGCTGAATCTATAAATAAACAAATGAACAATAAAGACAGACAGGAAGAAAAAACAATCACAGTAATAAGCTGAACTTTTAGAAAACTAGAGGTGGAAAAGGGGAGGAAAGGGAGGAGAGTGAGGGGGGTTAATGAGGAATTGGTCAAGGGACACAAAGAATGATTGCATATTGTAATGACAAATAAGCTACCTATACTGATCTAACCACCACACATTGTACACAATTATTGAAAATCAACATTGTACCCCACACATATGTACAACAAAATAAATAAGTAAATAACCAAAAACAACCCCCCCCCCAAAACCAAAAGGAATTGCCAAGGTCTCAGGCAGAAGGGCACAAAGAAGAGCTGGTAACAATGTCTCCAAGTGTTGATAAGTTTGCAGGTTTTATAGTACATTATTCATGAGGCCAACCAGAAGCCAAGAAGCAAACCCTTGCCCTGTCCTTTTGGAGAGGGCTTACATTGGATTCTGGGACATAGATGGGAGGACAACATCTTTTCAGGTTCTACCTGCGCAGATGCAACGAACCTCCCGCCTCCTGAGTACGAGCCCCAGGCCTGTGGCAGTCTTGTACCTGCTCAGCCCTTTCAGTAACTGCTGTGGGTCCCCACCACACCTGACCCCCAGCACCCCCATACCCTCTTGATCTTCACGGAGCATCCTCAGATCTTCCATATGGGAGCCCTGGAACATGAACCTTCTATGGTCAAGTCCATGCTGATGTCCTGCCTTTATCCCAGGAGTCCCCAGCCCCCAACAGCAGTAGTTGATCTGACTGATACAGATCCTAAACTCAAAGACAATTAGACCTGGATCCCAATTCTGTCTGAAATACAACAGAATAGTAAGACTGTGTATACACTGGTGTGTGATTCTTTCCTTCCCTAGCCCAATGTAATAAGAATCAAATGTGAAATAAATGAATGACCATGAAAAAAGTAAAAGTAAAATAAAATAATCCTCCAATACAGCCTAGCCAGTTAGGTCAGTTGGTTAGAGCGCAGCCTTGTAACACTTTGCCACAGGTTTGGATCTCCTTACCGGCCAGCTGCCAAAAACCAACCAACCAACCACAAATTATCCTCCAATACAGACAGACATTTAGAAAATTGGAAAAGTATAATGTTGAACAATATAAATTAAATCTAAAATATTGTAAAAGAATTAGAAGTGACAGAGAAGTAAATATGACCAGAAAACAAGGCACAGATGACTAATATCTGTGCTGCTAATAGCAGTGCTAATTGGAATCACTGTTTTATACATCTTGGAACTTTGGTATCCAAAGAATTTTTGTTAATAAAATTAACAACTTTTACTAAATTTGTCATACATCATATTTAGTAAAAGTTGTTAATTTTATTTAGGCAAAGTAAGTTTCCTGAATAGCCAAATTTTAGACATGTTCTGTTCAGAGGCTGGGGCAAACCAGATCCACTTGTACCCTACTCACATGATTTCTAGGAAGAGTACCAAGTGTGGAGTAGAAGTACAATGAGAACCACATTTCTAGTTGAAAAACAATCTTATTTGGCAAATATTTTAAAGGTTGTATTTGGGCAACAAAATTGGCTTACTTAAATAAATTTATTGGCATTAGTAATAAACTAAATTTGCAACCAGAAGGAAAGCATGATTTCAACATAGGATATTTAAGGGTTCAAAAGACATTATTGTTATAGCAAGTTTTTTAAAAAAGCTGATTTCTCTGGCTACAATATGGACAAAGTATTACAATGAAGATACTTCAAATAAGCAAAACTAGAGACATTGTTGCATCTCACATTACCTGTCTTAAACTTTTATTCATTATCATAAACTTTCCATAAGAAATTTTATTTATTTATTTATTTTCATTTTTGGCAGCTGGCCTGTACTGGATCTGAACCCTTGACCTTGGTGTTATAAGACCCCGCTTTAACCAACTGAGTAACCGGCCAGCCCCATAAGAAAATTTAAAACATTAAAGAAAAATATTTAGATAAAATATCCATGTGTTGATAATGGAATTAGATGTGGACCCTGAAGAACAAACTGGTTTCTTATTTACATGACAGATGATTATGAAACATTCAGTAAGATGAAAAAATGTCAACTGTCCAGTAGAAATATTGTATTGTTCTTATGATCACTGTTTCCATGACCTATTAGTGTGAACTAAAATTTCAACCCTGGTCTGATTAAAATCAAAAGCAAGGCCTGACTGTGCTTCTGCTGTGCTATTGTATTGTCCCATGTCTTTCAGGCTGTATTAAATGTATCAAAAAGCATGCACATCCATTGCAATATATATATCTTTCCTGATTTTTTGGAGGGGGCAGATTTACCTGTATGTTATGCACTGAATGATTTCACCTGTATGTTATGCAGTGAATGATTTCCCCCTCCCAAATTCCTGTGTTGAAGCCTAAACCCCCAAGGTGTTGGTATTTGGAGGTGGGGCCTTTGGGAGGTGATTTGGTCACGAAGGTGGGGCCCTCATGAATGAGATTAGTGTCCTTATGAAGAGACATGAGATCACTGATTGATCTCTCTACCATGAGGAGTTACAACCAGAAGATGGCCATCTGTAAACCAGGAAGAGAGCCCTCAGCAGACGCTGGATCTATCAGGGCCTTGATCCCAGACTTCCAGCCTCCAGAATTGTTAGAAATAAATGTCTGTTGTGTAAGCCACCCAGTCTGTTACAGCAGCCTGAATGGACTAAAATACTGTTGTATTTAAGTATTAGTAAACAACATTTTATGTAAATATAATTGTTTTTACTTTACTATATATTATGGGCTGGATTGTGTTCCCCCTAAACTTATATGTTGAAGTCCTAACCCCAATACCTCAGAACGTGACTGTATTTGCAGATAGGGCTTTTAAAGTGGTGATTAATTTAGGCCCTAATCCAGTCTGACTGGTGTTGTTATAAGAAGAGGAAATTTGCGCCAGAGAGACTCTAGGGGCATGTGCGTGCACAGAGAAAAGTCCGTGTGAGCACACCATAGGAAGGTGGCCATCTGCAAGCCCGGACAGAAGACCCACACGAAGCCAACTCTGCTAACTCCTTGATCTTGGACTTCCAGCCTTCTGAACTGTGAGAAAATAAATTTCTATTGTTTAAGCTACCCAGTCTGTGGTACTTTGTTATGGCAGTCCTAGCAAATTAATATGCTATATGTGCAGAGTATTGTTTTATGAAATTGTGGTTTCAGTTGTGCATATGTGTACTGGGTCTCAATGCAAGGTGCATATTGGCATGTAAGTAAAAAATGTTTGAAAACCACTGAGTTAGGGCCGGGCGGTGGCGCACTGGAGAGTGCGCCGCTTGGGAGCACGGCAGCGCTCCCACCGAGGGTTCAGATCCCATGTGGAGACCGGTTCCCGCTCACTGGCTGAGTGCGGTGTGGGCGCAACACCGAGGGTTGCGATCCCATTGCTGGTCCCTGGTACAGGCGCGACACTGAGGGTTGCGATCCTGTTACCGGTCAGTAAAAAAGACAAAAAAAAAAAAAAAAAAAAAGAAAACCACTGAGTTAGAAGAAACAAAGGATTTAACCTCTTCCTTCTGAAACAAGCCAGTTGAACTAGAACCTTCCATAGGCAAAACTAGAGAAACCCTGGCCCCACATTTAGCAGGGAAGGGACTAAGGAAAAGAAACGGCCTCTATGCCTTTGGGTTCCATATGAAAAAGACTCTAGAGCAGTGGAGTCTACGGATAGAATTTAGGGGGGGTCTGTGATCTTGGATGGGAAAGTGTATTTATTTTCACTAATGTCTGTATGAAGATTGCTATTTCTTTCAATTATAAATGTAAGCAACAGATTTCAGTCATATTAGCAGTATTACCTGCAACTTGGTCACAAATAGAAATCACATATATTTTCAAGTCACATTATACAAACTATCTCAAAATACCAATTGCAACCATTGCTATACTCAAGGTATATTGGTTATTAGATTTACTGATGGGGGTTGTTATTTAATGCATTAGTACAAATATTGTTTTCTCTCTCTCTCTCTCTCTCTCTCTTTGGTGGCTTGCTGGTACAGGGATATTTAATGCATTAATAAAGGCACCCTTATTATTATGCACAGATTTGTTTTTATATATCTTGATAATAATAATGTGCACATGTAATTTTTTCCTTTTGGAATCCTATGTATTTTTATCTTATGCATTTAAGAACATTTTTCTGAAAAGAAATCATAGGCTTCACATGACTGTCAAAGGGGGCCTGTATTAGTCCATTTCTGTGGCTTATAACAAAATACCAGGAACTGGGTGATTTGTAAGAAAACAAAATTTATTGCTTATAGTTTTGGAGGCTGGGAAGTCCAAAGTCCAGGGAACATATCTGGTGAAAATCTTGGTGGTAGCAACAGGGACCCAGGGGTCTCACATAGTAGAAAATGGCAGAGCAGTGAAAGAGAGAGAGAGAGAGACAGAGAGAGAGAGAGAGAGAGATCCTCATGAACTTTCCTTTTTAAGCCCTCAGAATCATGCCCATGACTGCCGTTTTTAAACCATTCACTAGGCATGGTCCTCAGAATCTAATCACCTCTTCAAGGACCCAGCTTTCGATTACCATAGTAGGATTTCCTACCTTCTTAACAGTTACAGTGGGGATCAAGCTATAGATACATAAAACTTGGGGAACACAATCGACCATTCTGATCCCTGGCCCCCAAAGTTTATGTCTCTCTCACAAGTAAAGACATTTATTCCATCCGCAAAGTCTTAACTTGTTGCTACTCAAAGTTCAAAGTCC